>NW_028295229.1:0-237000 GCF_964341445.2 Mesoplodon mirus
TATCACCATGGGTACTGCAACCATGACCACTCTCAAAATAAGCATTGTCCCCATTCTCCGTATCACCATGTGCACTGTCACCATGGGCACTATCACCTTGAGAACTGTCAGCCTGGGCCCTGTTACCATGGGTATTGTGACTTTGGGCACTGTCACCATGAGCACTGTCACCTTGGGCACTGGCACAATGTCGACTGTCACCATGAGCACTGTCATCATGGGCAGTATCACCATTAGAACTGTCACCGTGGTCACTGTCACCATGGCCACTCTCACTGTGAGCACTATCCCTGTGAGAGTTTGGACAATGGGCACTTTCACCAAGGGCAGTGTCCCCATGGACAATTTCACTGTTAGAACTGTCACCATGGACACTATAACTATGGGCACTGTCACCTTGGGCTCTGTCACCATGGGCACTTTCACCATGAGCACTGCCACTCTGACCACTCTCATCATAAGAACTGTCACCATGGGCACATTCACGATGGGCACTTCCAACATTGGCACTATCACCATGAGCACTGTCAACAAGAGCACTGTCGTGGTGGGCAATGTCACCATGCGCAATGTCACCACAAGGACTATCACATTAAGCAATGTCACCATGGGCACTGTCACCATTTTGCACTGCCACCGTGTGCACTATCACCTTAGGCACTGTCACCATGAGCACTTGATCACTGAGTACTGTCACCATGGGTAATATCACCATGGGCACTGTCACCGTGAGAACTATCACTGTTAGCAATGCCATGATGGGCACTGGCCCCGTGGGTCTTTTCAGTATTAGCACTGAAACAATGTGCACTATCACTGTGCGAAATCTCACCGTGCTAACTGTCCCCAAGGGCACTGTCACAGAGAGAAAAGTCATCATGGGCACTGTCACAGTCAGTATTCTCACCATGGGCACTCTCATTGTGGGCAATGCCTCCATGAGCACTATTACCATGAACACTGTTACCGTGAACACTCTCATGATAAGAACTGTCACCATGGGCACAGACACCATGGGCACTCTCACGGTGTGCACTGTCACCAGGGGCACTGTCACAATGGGCACTGTCACCAAGAGCACTGTCACCATGAGCACTGCCACCATGAGCACTGTCACAAGAACTATCAGTATGAGAACTGCCACCATGGGCACTTTCACCATGATTACGATCACCTGGGTATTGTCACCTTTGGCACTGTAAACGTGCATACTTTCACCGTGAGAACTATCACCATGAGCACTGTCACTACGGGCACAGCCTTAATGCGGACTGTCATCTTGAACACTGTCACCATGGGCACTATCGCGTTGAGGACACTCACCGTGGTCACTGTCACCATGGGCACTGTCACCGTGAGCACTGTCACTTAGAGCATAATCACCATAGGCACTGACACCGTGAGAACATTCACCATGGGCACTGTCAACATGGAGACTATCACCTTGAGCACTGTCACCATGAGCAATTTCATCAGGATCACTTTCACCGTGAGAACTGTCACCACGGTGACTCTCACCATTGGCACTGCCTCCGAGGGGTTGTCATGATGAGCACTATAACCATGCGCAATGACTCCATGGGCAGTGTCACCGTGAGCACTCACACTATTGGCACTATCACCATCGGCACTGTCAGCTTTGACAGGGTCACCGTGAGTACGGTCACAATGGGAATTTTCACACTGGGTGTTGTCACCATGGGCACAGTCACCGTTAGCACTCTCACCATGGGCAATGTGATCTTGGGCACTGTCACCATGGGCTCTGCCACCGTGGGCACTGTCACAATGGGAAGTATCACCATGGGCTTTGTCAGCATGGGCAATGTCACCGTGGGCACGGCCACCATGATATCTATCACCATAGGCACTGTCACCATGGGCACTGTCACCATGAGCACGGTCACCATGAGCACTGCCACAATGAGCACTGTCACTTATGGCACTGTCCTCATGAGAAGTGTCACCATGATCACTGTCACCATGGACAGGACACGCTGGGTATTGTCACCATGGGCACTGTCTATGAGCAGTCTCACCATGGGAATTGTCACCTTAGGTACTGTCACCATGGGCACTGTCACCGTGAACACTTTTACCATCAGCTCTGTTACCCTGGGTATTGTCACCATGGGAATTATCCCCGTGACAGTTGTGAACATGGGCGGGCACTCTCACCATTTTCACTGTCCCCATGGGCACTGTTACCATTTGCACTGTCACCATAGACAATGGCGCCGTGGGAACTTTCACCATGGGCACTGTCATCATGGGCACTGTCACCAAGGGCACAGCCACCATGTGCACTGTTAACATGGTCACTATCACCATGAGCACTGTCACCATGGGAACTACCAACATGGGCTCTGTCATCATGAGCACTTTCACAATGGGAACTGCCACCATGGGCACTATTAACACGAGCACACTCACCATTGTCACTATCCCGAAGGGCACTGTCAGTTTTAGCACTATCATCATGGGTACTGCAACCATGACCACTGTCACCATAAGCACTGTCACCATTCTCTGTATCACCATGTGCACTGTCACCATGGGCACTATCACCTTGAGAACTGTCAGCCTGGGCACTGTCACCATGGGTATTGTGACTTTGGGCACTGTCACCATGAGCACTGTCACCTTGGGCACTGGCACTATGTGGACTGTCACCACGAGCACTGTCATCATGGGCAGTATCAGCATTAGAACTGTCACCCTGGTCACTGTCACCATGGCCACTCTTACCGTGAGCACTCTCACCGTGAGTGTTGTGACCATGGGCACTTTCACCATGGGCAGTGCCCCCATGGACAATTTCACTGGTAGTACTGTCACCATGGACACTATAACTATGGGCACTGTCACCGTGGGCTCTGTCACCATGGGCACTCTCACCATTAGCCCTGCCACTCTGACCACTCTCATCATAAGAACTGTCACCATGGGCACTTTCACGATGGGCACTTCCGACATTGGCACTATCACCATGAGCACTGTCAACAAGAGCACTCTCATGGTGGGCAATGTCACCATGCGCAATATCACCACAAGGACTATCACATTAAGAAATGTCCCCATGGGCACTGTCACCATTTTGCACTGCCACCGTGTGCACTATCACCTTAGGCACTGTCACCATGAGCACTTGATCACTGAGTACTGTCACCATGGGTAATATCACCATGGACACTGTCACCATGAGAACTATCACCGTGAGCAATGCCATGATGGGCACTGGCGCCGTGGGTCTTTTCACTATTAGCACTGAAACAATGTGCACTATCACTGTGAGAAATCTCACCATGCTAACTGTCCCCATGGGCACTGTCGCAGAGAGAAAAGTCATCATGGGCACTGTCACAGTCAGTATTCTCACCATGGGCACTCTCATTATGGGCAATGCCTCCGTGAGCACTATTACTATGAACACTGCTACCGTGAACACTCTCATGATAAGAACTGTCACCATGGGCACAGACACCATGGGCACTCTCACGGTGTGCACTGTCACCAGGGGCACTGTCACAATGGGCACTGTCACCATGAGCACTGGAACCATGCGCCCTCTCACCATAGGCACTATCACAATGAGAAATATCACCATGGGCACTCTCACTATTTTGCACTGCCACCAGATGCACCATGACCATGTGCACTGTCACCATGTGCAGTGTCACCATCGGGAGTCTCACCATGGGCACTGCCACCATGAGCACTGCCACCAAGGGCACTGTCACGACGAGCACGGACACCATGAGCACTGTCACCAGAACTGTCAGTATGAGAACTGCCACCATGGGCACTTTCACCATGATTACTATCACCTGGGTATTGTCACCTTTGTCACTGTCAACGTGCGTACTATCACCGTGAGAACTATCACCATGAGCACTGTCACCACGTGCACATCCTTAATGCGGACTTTCATCATGAACACTGTCACCATGGGCACTATCACAGTGAGAACAGTCACCGTGGTCACTGTCACCATGGGCACGGTCACCGTGAGCACTGTCATTAAGATCATAATCACCATAGGCACTGTCATGGTGAGAAAAGTCACCATGGGCACTGTCAACATGGAGACTATCTCCTTGAACACTGTCACCATGAGCAATTCCAACAGGATCACTTTCACTGTGAGAAATGTCACCACAGGGACTCTCACCATTGGCACTGCCTCAGAGGGGTTGTCATGATGAGCACTATCACCATGGGCAGTGTCTCCATTGTCAGTGTCACTGTGAGCACTCTCACTATTGGCACTATCACCATCGGCACTGTCAGCATCGGCATGTTTACCATGAGCACTGTCACAATGGGCATTGTCACACTGGGTGCTGTCACCCTGCGCACAGTCACCGTTAGCACTCTCACCATGGGCACTGTGATCTTGGGCACTGTCACCATGGGCTCTGCCACCGTTGGCACTGTCACAATGGGAAGTATCACCATGGGATTTGTCAGCGTGGGCAATGTCACCGTGGGCACAGCCACCATGATATCTATCACCATAGGCACTGTCACCATGGGCACTGTCACCATGAGTACGGTCACCATGAGCACTGCCACAATGAGCACTGTCACTTATGGCACTGTCCTCATGAGTAGTGTCACCATGATCACTGTCACCATGGACAGGACACGCTGGGTATTGTCACCATGGGCACGGTCTATGAGCAGTCTCACCATCGGAATTGACACCTTAGGTAATGTCACCATGGGCACTGTCACTGTGAACATATTACCATCAGCTCTGTTACCCTGGGTATTGTCACCATGGGAACTATCACCGTGACAGTTGTGTACATGGGCATTCTCAGCATCGGCACTATCACCATGAGCAATGTGACCATGAATACTGTCACCCTGTGTATTTTCACCATTGGCACTGTCACCGTGAGCACTACACCATGAGAATTGTTACTATGGGCACTGTCCCCGTGGTCACATTCACCATAGGTACTAATGCTGTGAACAATGTCACCATGAGCAATGTCACTGTGCAGTTTTACCATACACAATATCACTGTAAGCAAAGTCACCATGAGCAATATCACCATGGGCACTGTCACCATTTTGCACTGCCACCATGTGCAGTGTCACCATGGGCAGTTTCACTATGAGAACTGTCACCATGGGTAATAGCACCATGAGCACTGTCACCGTGAACACTGTCACTATGAGAATTTTCACCATAGGCCCTGTCACCGTGAGAATTCTCACCATCGGCACTGTCAACAAGGAGACTATAACTTTGAGCACTGTCACCAAGAACACAGACACCATGGTCACATTCAATGTAAGACCTGTCACCACGGGGACTATCAACATTGGCACTGTCACCGTGGGGTTGTCACCATGAGCACTATCACCATGGGCGATGTCTCCATGGGCAGTTTCACCATGAGCACTGTCACTATTGGCACTCTCACCATCGGCACTGTCCCCATGGGCACCGTCACTGTGAGCACTGCCACCATGAGCCTTGTCACAGTGGGCGCTGTCACCATGGGCACAGTCACCGTGGGCACTGCCACCATGAGCAGTATTACTGTGAGCACTGTCACCATGGGTACTGCAACCATGAGAACTGTCACCGTCAGTACTGTCTGCATGGGTTGTCACCGTGTGCACTGTCAACATGAGAACAGTCAGCGTGGGCACTTTCACCATTTTGCACTGCCACCCTGTGCCTTGTCACCATGGGAACTATTACCATGAGAACTGTCACCATGAGTACTGTCATCATTGGCACTGTCACCAAGGGCACGGCCACCATGTGTACAGTTACCATGGTCACAATCACCGTGCGCACTTTCACCATGGGAAATACCAACATGGGCAATGTCATCATGAGCTCTTTCACAATGGGAACTGCTACCATGGGCACTATCAATGGTCGGACTCTCACCATGGGCACTATCACCATGGGCACAGTCACCGTGAGCACCGTCACTGTCGGCACTGTCACCATGAGCACTATTACTGTAAGCACGAGCACCGTGAGCACTCTCACCGTGGTCAATGTCACCGTGGGCACTGTCACTATTGGTAGTGGCACAATGAGGACGGTCACAGTGTGACCTGTCACCATAGACACTATCACCATGAGCACTCTCACCGTGGTCACTGTTACCATGGGTAATGTTACTGTGAGCACTCTTACCATAGGCAATGGCACCGTGGGCTCTGACTCCATTGGCACTGTCATCATGGGCATTGTCACCATGGGCTGTGTCACCATGGGCACTGCCACCATGGGCACTATCACTGTGAGTACTGTGAACACGTGTACAGCTACAATGAGCAGTGTCAGCATCGGTTGTGACAGTGTGCATTGTCACAATGAGAACTGTCAGCATGGGAACTGTAACCATTTTCACTGCCACCATTTACACTACCACCATGTGCACTGTCACCATGGGCACTATCACCGTGAGCACTGTCACCATGAATACTGTCATCCTGGGCACTGTCACTAAGGGCACAGCCACCATGTGCACTGTTAACATGGTCACTATCACCATGAGCACTGTCACCATGGGAACTACCAACATGGGCACAGTCAACATGAGCACGTTCACAATGGGAACTGCCACCATGGGCACTATTAACACGAGCACACTCACCATGGGCACTATCCCCAAGGCACTGTCTGTTTCAGCACTATCACCATGGGTACTGCAACCATGACCACTGTCACCATAAGCACTGTCACCATTCACTGTATCAACATGTGCACTGTCACAATGGGCACTATCACCTTGAAAACTGTCAGCCTGGGCACTGTCACCATGGGTATTGTGACTTTGGACACTGTCACCATGAGCACTGTCACCTTGGGCACTGGCACAATGTGGACTGTCACCATGAGCCCAGTCATCATGGGCAGTATCACCATTAGAACTGTCACCGTGGTCACTGTCACCATGGCCACTCTCACTGTGAGCACTATCACCATGAGTGTTGTGACCATGGGCAGTTTCACCAAGGGCAGTGTCCCCATGGACAATTTCACTGTTAGTACTGTCACCATGGACACTATAACTATGGGCACTGTCACCGTGGGCTCTGCCACCATGGGAACTTTCACCATGAGCACTGCCACTCTGACCACTCTCATCATAAGTACTGTCACCATGGACACTTTCACGATGGGCACTTCCAACATTGGCACTATCTCCATGAGCACTGTCAACAAGAGCACTCTCATGGTGGGCAATGTCACCATGCGCAATATCACCACAAGGACTATCACATTAAGCAATGTCATCATGGGCACTGTCAACATTTTGCACTGCCACCATGTGCACTATCACCTTAGGCACTGTCACCATGAGCACTTGATCACTGAGTACTGTCACCATGGGTAATATCACCATGGGCACTGTCACCGTGGGCTCTGCCACCATGGGATCTTTCACCATGAGCACTGCCACTCTGACCACTCTCATCATAAGTACTGTCACCATGGACACTTTCACGATGGGCACTTCCAACATTGGCACTATCTCCATGAGCACTGTCAACAAGAGCACTCTCATGGTGGGCAATGTCACCATGCGCAATATCACCACAAGGACTATCACATTAAGCAATGTCATCATGGGCACTGTCAACATTTTGCACTGCCACCATGTGCACTATCACCTTAGGCACTGTCACCATGAGCACTTGATCACTGAGTACTGTCACCATGGGTAATATCACCATGGGCACTGTCACCGTGAGAACTATCACTGTGAGCAGTGCCATGATGGGCACTGGTGCCGTGGGTCTTTTCACTATTAGGACTGAAACAATGTGCACTATCACCGTGAGATATCTCACAATGCTAACTGTCCCCAAGGGCACTGTCACAGAGAGAAAAGTCATCATGGGCACTGTCTCAGTCAGTATTCTCACCATGGGCACTCTCATTGTGGGCGATGTCTCCGTGAGCACTATTACAATGAACACTGCTACCGTGAACACTCTCATGATAAGAACTGTCACCATGGGCACAGACACAATGGGCACTCTCACGGTGTGCACTGTCACCAGGGGCACTGTCACAATGGGCACTGTCACCATGAGCACTGGAACCATGGGCACTCTCACGATGGGCACTATCACCATGAGCAATATCACCATGGGCACTCTCACTATTTTGCACTGCCACCAGATGCACCATGACCATGTGCACTGTCACCATGTGCAGGGTCACCATCTGGAGTCTCACCATGGGCACTGCCACCATGAGCACTGCCAACAAGAGCACTGTCACCACGAGCACTGCCACCATGAGCACTGTCACCAGAACTGTCAGTATGAGAACTGCCACCATGGGCACTTTCACCATGATTACTATTACCTGGGTATTGTCACCTTTGGCACTGTCAACGTGCGTACTATCACCGTGAGAACTATCACCATGAGCACTGTCACCATGGGCACAGCGTTAATGCGGACTGTCATCATGAACACTGTCACCATGGGCACTATCACGGTGAGAACAGTCACCGTGTTCACTGTCACCATGGGCATGGTCACCGTGAGCACTCTCATTAACAGCATAATCACCATAGGCACTGTCACGGTGAGAACAGTCACCATGGGCACTGTCAACATGGAGACTATCACCTTGAACAATGTCACCATGAGCAATTCCAACAGGATCACTTTCACTGTGAGAACTGTCACCACAGGGACTCTCACCATTGGCACTGCCTCTGAGGGGTTGTCATGATGAGCACTATTACCATGGGCAGTGTCTCCATGGGCAGTGTCACTGTGAGCACTCTCACTATTGGCACTATCACCATCGGCACTGTCTGCCTCGGCATGGTCACCGTGAGCACTGTCACAATGGGCATTGTCACACTTGGTGCTGTCACCATGGGCAGAGTCACCGTTTACACTCTCACCATGGGCACTGTGATCTTGGGCACTGTCACCATGGGCACTGCCTCCGTTGGCACTGTCACAATGGGAAGTATCACCATGGGCTTTGTCAGCATGGGCAATGTCACCCTGGGCACGGCCACCATGATATCTATCACCATAGGCACTGTCACCATGGGCACTGTCACCATGAGCACGGTCACCATGAGCACTGCCACAATGAGCACTGTCACTTATGGCACTGTCCTCATGAGAAGTGTCACCATGATCACTGTCACCATGGACAGGACACGCTGGGTATTGTCAACATGGGCACGGTCTATGAGCAGTCTAACCATGGGAATGGTCACCTTAGGTACTGTCACCATGGGCACTGTCACCGTGAACACTTTTACCATCAGCTCTGTTACCCTGGGTATTGTCACCATGGGAACTATCACCGTGACAGTTGTGAACATGGGCATTCTCAGCATGGGCACTATCACCATGAGCAATGTGACCATGAATACTGTCACCCTGTGTATTTTCACCATGGGCACTCTCACCGTGAGCACTACACCATGAGAATTGTGACTATGGGCACTGTCCCCATGGTCACATTCACCATCGGAACTAACGCCGTGAACACTGTCACCATGAGCAATGTCACTGTGTGCAGTTTCACCATACACACTATCACCGTAAGCAATGTCACCATGAGCAATATCACCATGGGCACTGTCACCATTTTGCACTGCCACCATGTGCAGTGTCACCATGGGCAGTTTCACTATGAGAACTGTCACCATGGGTAATAGCACCATGGGCACTGTCACCGTGAACACTGTCACTATGAGAATTTTCACCATAGGCCCTGTCACCGTGAGAATTGTCACCATCGGCACTATCAACATGGAGACTATAACCTTGAGCACTGTCTCCATGCGCACAGACACCATGGTCACATTCAATGTAAGACCTGTCACCACGGGGACTATCAACATTGGCACTGTCACCGTGGGGTTGTCACCATGAGCACTATCACCATGGGTGATGTCTCCATGGGCAGTTTCACCATGAGCACTGTCACTAATGGCACTCTCACCATCGGCACTGTCACCATGGGCACCGTCACTGTGAGCACTGTGACCATGAGCCTTGTCTCACTGTGCGCTGTCACCGTGGCCACTGTCACAATTGGAAGTATCACACTGGGCTTTGTCAGCCTTGGCACTGTCCCCGTGGGCACTGACACCGTGACATCTATCACCATAAACACTGTAAACATGGGCACTGTCACCATGAGCACAGACACCATGAGCCCTGCCATAATGAGCACTGTTATTTATGGCACTGCCAACATGAGCACTGTCACCATGAGCACTGTCACCATGGGCATGACACCATGGGCACTGTCACTGTGAGCACCACACCATGAGAATTGTGACTATGGGCACTGTTACCATGGACACTCTCATGGGAACTATCACCATGAACACTGTCACCATGAACACTGTCACTGAGTGCAGTGTCACCATGCGCACTGTCACTGTAAGGACTATCACCGTAAGCATACTCACCAAGAGAAATGTCACCATGTGTACTGTCACCATTTTGCACTGCAACCATGTGCAGTGACACCATGGTTAATATCACCATAGGCACTTTCACCGTGAGAAATGTGACCGTGCGGAATTACTCTATGGGCACTGGCACCATGGGTATTGTCACTGTGAGCACTGTCAAAACGGGCACTATCACCCTGAGAAATCTCTCCATGCTAACTCTCCCCATGTGCACTGTCACCGTGAGAAGTGTCACCATGGGCACTGTCACTGTCGGCACTCTCACCATGGGCACTGTCACTGTGGGCACTGTCTCCAGTGCCACTGCCACCGTGTGCTCCATCATCATGAACTCTGTAACAATGCCTATTATCACCGTGTGCAATGTCACCATGAGCACTATCACCATGAGCACTATCAGCATGTGCACTGTAACTATTTAGCACTGTCACCAGGTGAACTACCACCATGGGCACTGTCACGATGTGCACTATCACCGTGAGCATGGTTACCATGGGCACTGTAACAATGCAGAGTGTCACCATCAGTACTGTCCCGATGGGAACTACCACCAAGAGCACTGTCACCATTAGCACTGTCACCACGTGCACTGACACCTGGGCACTGCTATTATGAGCTGTGTCACCATGAGATCTGTTGCTATGAGAACTGCCACCATGGGTATTTTCAACATGAGTACTGTCACCATGGTATTGTCACCATTTGCACTGTAACCATGAGCACTATTACCATGAGCATTATCACCGTGAGAACTCTCACTGTGGTCACTGTCACAATGAGCACTGTGGCCATGCGTACTGGCACAATGTAGATAGGCACCATGAGCACTGTCACCATGGGAACCATCAGTGTGAGCACTCTCACCATGGTAACTGTCACCATGGGCACTGTTACCATGAGCACTGTCACCTTAGATAATGGCACCCTGGGCCCTGTCATCATGGGAAGTGTCACCATGGGCATTCTCACCATTGGCACTATCACTGTGAGAACTGTCACCATGGATACTGCAAACATGAGAAATGTCACCGTGAGTAATGTCACCATGAGTACTGTCTGCATGGGTTGTCACCATGTGCACTGTCACCATGAGAACTGTCAACAGGGTCACTTTCACCATTTTTCACTGCCAACATGTGCAGTGTCACCATGGGCACTATCACCATGGAAAGTATCACTGTGAACACTATCACCATGAACACTGCAACTGTGTGCAGTGTCACCATGCACACTGTCACCGTAAGGACTATCACAGTAAGCTAAGTAACTATGAGCAATGTCACCATGGGCACTGTCACCATTTTGCACTGCCACCAGGTGCAGTGTCACCATAGGCACTTTCACCGTGAGAAATGTGACCGTGTGGAATGTCTCTATGGGCACTGGCACCATGGGCATTGTCCCTGTGAGCACTGTCATAACGGGCACTATCACCTTGAGAAATCTCATCATGGTAACTGTCCCCATGGGCACATTCACTGTGAGAAGTGTCACCATGGGCACTGTCACTGTCGGCACTGTCACCATGGGCACTGTCATGGTGGGCACTGTCACCATGGCCACTGCCACCTTGGGCTCTGTCACGATGAACACTGTAATAATACCCATTATCAATGTGGGCACTGTCACCATGGGCACTATCACCGTGAGCACTCTCAGCATGTGCACTGTCACTCTTTAGCACTGTCACCAGGTGAACTACCACCATGGGAACTGTCACGATGTGCACTATCAACGTGAGCACGTTTAACATGGGCACTATAACAATGCACATGGTCACCATCGGGACTGTCCCCATGGGAACTGCCACCAAGAGCACTGTCAACATTAGCACTGTCACGACGAAGACTGCCACCTTGGGCACTGCTACTATGAGCACTGTCACAATGAGAACTTTCGCTATGAGAACTGCCACCATGGGTATTTTCAACATGAGTACTGTCACCATGGGTATTGGCACCATTTGCACTGTTACCATGAGCACTATTAGCGTGAGCTCTATCACAGTGAGCACTCTCACCGTGGTCAGTGTCACCATGACCACTGTCGCCATGGAGACTTGCACAATGCGGACTGCCACCATGAGCCCTGTCACCATGGGCACTATCAGTGTGAGCACTCTCACCATGGTCACTGTCACCATGGGCACTGTTACGATGAGCACTGTCACCATAGGCAATGGCGACGTGGGAACTTTCACCATGGGCACTGTCATCATGGGCAGTGTCACCATGGGCACTGTCACCATGCGCACTGCCACCATGGACAGTATCACTGTGAGCACTGTCCCCATGGGTACTGCAACCATGAGAACTGTCACCGTGAGTACTGTCTGCATGGGTTGTCACCATGTGCACTGTCACCATGAGAACTGTCAACATGGGCACTTTCACCATTTTTCACTGCCACCCTGTGCCTTGTCCCCATGGGAACTATTACCATGAGAACTGTCACCATGAGTACTGTCATCATTGGCACTGTCACCAAGGGCACGGCCACCATGTGCACAGTTACCAAGGTCACTATCACCGTGAGCACTGTCACCATGGGAACTACCAACATGGGCAATGTCATCATGAGCACTTTCACAATGGGAACTGCCACCATGGGCACTATCAATGGGCAGACTCTCACCATGGGCACTATCACCATAGGCACTGTCACCGTGAGCACCGTCACTGTCGGCACTGTCACCATGAGCACTATTACTGTGAGCACTAGCACCGTGAGCACTCTCACCGTGGTCAATGTCACCATGGGCACTGTCACTATTGGTACTGGCACAATGCGGACTGTCACAGTGTGATCTGTCACCATAGACACTATCACCATGAGCACTCTCACCGTGGTCACTGTTACCATGGGTACTGTCACTGTGAGCACTGTTACCATAGGCAATGGCTCCGTGGGCACTGACTCCATGGGCACTGTCGTCATGGGAATTGTCACCATGGGCAGTGTCACCATGGGCAGTGTCACCATGGGCACTGCCACCATGGGCACTATCACTGTGAGCACTGTCACCACGGGTACTGTTACCATGAGCAGTGTCATCATCGGTTGTGACCGTGTGCATTGTCACAATGAGAACTGTCAGCATGGGAACTGTCAACATTTTTCACTGCCACCATGTGCACTACCACCATGTGCACTGTCACCATGTGCACTATCTCTGTGAGAACTGTCACCATGAATACTGTCATCATGAGCACTGTCACCAATGGCACAGCCACCTTGTGCACTGTTAACATGGTCACTATCACCATGAGCACTGTCACCATGGGAACTACCAACCTGGGCACTGTCATCATGAGCACTTTCACAATGGGAATTGCCACCATGGACACTATTAACACGAGCACACTCACCATTGGAACTATCCCCAAGGGCACTGTCAGTTTCAGCACTATCACCATGGGTACTGCAACCATGACCACTGTCACCATAAGCACTGTCCCCATTCTCTGTATCACCATGTGCACTGTCACCATGGGCACTATCACCTTGAGATCTGTCAGCCTGGGCACTGTCACCATGGGTATTGTGACTTTGGGCACTGTCACCATGAGCACTGTCACCTTGGGCACTGGCACAATGTGGACTGTCACCATGAGCACTGTCATCATGGGCAGTATCACCATTAGAATTGTCACCGTGGTCGGTGTCACCATGGCCACTCTCACCGTGAGCACTTTCACCGTGAGTGTTGTGACCATGGGCACTTTCACCATGGGCAGTGTCCCCATGGACAATTTCACTGTTAGTACTTTCACCATGGACACTGTAACTATGGGCACTGTCACCGTGCGCTCTGTCACTATGGGCACTTTCACCATGAGCACTGCCACTCTGACCACTCTCATCATAAGAACTGTCTCCATGGACACTTTCACAATGGGCACTTCCAACATGGGCACTATCACCATGAGCACTGTCAACAAGAGCACTGTCGTGGTGGGCAATGTCACCATGTGCAATGTCACCACAAGGACTATCACATTAAGCAATGTCACCATGGGCAATGTCACCGTTTTGCACTGCCACCATGTGAACTATCACCTTGGCACTGTCACCATGAACACTTGATCACTGAGTACTGTCACCATGGGTAATATCACCATGGGCACTGTCACCGTGAGAACTATCACCGTGAGCAATGCCATGATGGGCACTGGCGCCGTGGGTCTTTTCACTATTAGCACTGAAACAATGTGCCCTATCACTGTGAGAAATCTCACCGTGCTAACTGTCCCCAAGGGCACTGTCACAGAGAGAAAATTCATCATGGACACTGTCACAGTCAGTATTCTCACCATGGGCACTCTCATTGTGGGCAATGCCTCCGTGAGCACTATTACCATGAACACTGCTACCGTGAACACTCTCATGATAAGAACTGTCACCATGGGCACAGACACCATGGGCACTCTCACGGTGTGCCCTGTCACCAGGGGCACTGTCACAATGGGCACTGTCACCATGAGCAATGGAACCATGGGCACTCTCACCATGGGCACTATCACCATGAGTAATATCACCATGGGCACTCTCACTATTTTGCACTGCCACCAGATGCACCATGACCATGTGCACTGTCACCATGGGCAGTGTCACCATCGGTAGTCTCACCATGAGCACTGCCACTATGAGCACTGTCACCAAGAGCACTGTCACCACGAACACTGCCACCATGAGCACTGTCACGAGAACTGTCTGTATATGAACTGCCACCATGGGCACTTTCACCATGATTACTATCACCTGGGTAATGTCAACTTTGGCACTGTCAAGGTGCGTACTATCACAGTGAGAACTATCACCATGAGCACTCTCACCACGGGCACAGCCTTAATGTAGACTGTCATCACGAACACTGTCACGAAGGGCACTATCACGGTGATAACAGTCACCGTGGTTACTGTCACCATGGGCACTGTCACCGTGAGCACTGTCACTAAGAGCATAATCAGCATAGACACTGTCACCGTGAGAACCGTCAACATGGGCACTGTCAACATGGACACTATCACCGTGAGCACTGTCACCATGAGCATTGTCACCATGAGCAATTTCAACAGGATCACTTTCACCATGAGAACTGTCACCACGGGGACTCTCACCATTGGCACTGCCTCAGAGGGTTTGTCATGATGAGCACTATCACCATTGGCAGTGACTCCATGGGCAGTGTCACCGTGAACACTCTCACTATTGGCACTATCACCATCGGCACTGTCAGCATCGGCATGGTCACCGTGAACACTGTCACAATGGGCATTGTCACAATGGGTGCTGTCACCATGGGCACAGTCACTGTTATTACTCTCACCATGGGCACTGTTATCTTGGGCACTGTCACCATGGGCTCTACCACCTTTGGCACTGTCACAATGGGAAGTATCCCCACGGGCTTTGTCAGCATGTGCAATGTCACGCTGGGCACGGCCACCATGATATATATCACCATAGACACTGTCACCATGGGCACTGTCACCATGAGCACGGTCACCATGAGCACTGCCACAATGAGCACTGTCACTTATGGCACTGTCCTCATGAGAAGTGTCACCATGATCACTGTCACCATGGACAGGACACGCTGGGTATTGTCACCATGGGCACTGTCTATGAGCAGTCTCACCATGGGAATTGTCACCTTAGGTACTGTCACCATGGGCACTGTCACCGTGAACACTTTTACCATCAGCTCTGTTACCCTGGGTATTGTCACCATGGGAACTATCACCGTGACAGTTGTGAACATGGGCACTCTCACCATGAGCAATGTCACCATGACTACTGTCACCCTGTGTATTGTCACCATGGGCACTGTCACCGTGAGCACTACACCATGAGAATTGTGACAATGGGCACTGTCCCCATGGTTACATTCACGATAGGAACTAACGCCGTGAACACTGTCACCATGAGCAATGTCACTGTGTACAGTTTCACCATACACACTATCACCGTAAGCAATGTCACCATAAGCAATATCACCATGGGCACTGTCATCATTTTGCACTGCCAACATGTGCAGTGTCACCATGGGCAGTTTCACTATGAGAACTGTCACCATGGGTAATTGCACCATGGGCACTGTCACCGTGAACACTGTCACTATGAGAATTTTCACCATAGGCCCTGTCACCGTGAGAATTGTCACCATCAGCACTGTCAACATGGAGACTATAACCTTGAGCACTGTCACCATGAGCACAGACACCATGGTCACATTCAATGTAAGACCTGTCACCACGGGGACTATCAACATTGGCACTGTCACCGTGGGGTTGTCACCATGAGCACTATCACCATGGGCGATGTCACCATGGGAGGTTTCACCATTAGCACTGTCACTATTGGCACTCTCACCATCGGCACTGTCACCATGGGCTCCGTCACCGTGAGCACTGTCACCATGAGCCTTGTCACACTGGGCACTGTCACCATGGGCACAGTCAGCGTGGGCATTGTCACAATGGGAAGTATCAGCATGGGCTTTTCAGCCTTGGCACTGTCCCCTTGGGCAGTGACACCGTGACATCTATCACCATAACCACTGTAAACATGGGCACTGTCACCATGAGCACGGACACGATGAGCACTGCCCCAATGAGCACTGTTATTTATGGCACTGCCAACATGAGCACTGTCACAATGAGCACGGTCACCGTGAGCATGACACCATGGGCACTGTCAATGTGAGCACTACACCATGAGAATTGTGACTATGGGCACTGTTACCATGGACACTCTCACCATGGGATCTATCACCGTGAACACTGTCACCATGAACACTGTCACTGTGTGCAGTGTCACCATGTGCACTGGCACTGTAAGGACTATCACCATAAGCAAAGTCACCATGAACAATGTCACCATGGGCACTGTCACCATTTTGCACTGCCACCAAGTGCAGTGTCACCATGGTTAATATCAACATAGGCACTTTCACCGTGAGAAATGTGACCGTTCGGGATGACTCTATGGGCACTGGCACCATGGGCATTGTCACTATGAGCACTGTCACAAAGGACGCTATCACCGTGAGAAATCTCACCATGCTAACTGTCCCCATGGGCACTGTCACCGTGAGAAGTGTCACCATGGGCACTGTCACTGTCGGCACTGTCACCATGGGCACTGTCATCAAGGCCACTGCCACCTTGGGCTCTGTCACTATGAAAACTGTAATAATACCCATTATCACCGTGGGCACTGTCACCATGGGCACAACCACCGTGAGCACTGTCAGCATGTGCACTGTCAAAATTTAGCACTGTCACCAGGTGAACTACCACCATGGGCACTGTCACAATGTGCACTATCACCCTGAGCACAGTTACCATGGGCACTCTAACAATGTGCAGTGTCACCATTGGTACTGTCCCCATGGGCACTGGAACCAAGAGCACTCTCACCATTAGAACTGTCACCACGAGGACTGGCACCTTGGGCAATGTTATTACGGGAACTGTCACCATGAGAAATGTCTTTATGAGAACTGCCACCATGGGTATTTACAACATGAGTACTGTCACCATGGGTATTGTCACCATTTGCACTGTCACCATGAGAACTGTTGCTATGAGTACTGCCACCATGGGTATTTTCAACATGAGTACTGCTACCATGGGTATTGTCACCATTTGCACTGTCACCATGAGCACTATTACCGTGAGCTCTATCACAGAGAGCACTCTCACTGTGGTCAGTGTCACCATGACCACTGTCGCCATGGGTACTGGCACAATGCGTACTGGCACCATGAGCCCTGGGCACTATCAGTGTGAGCACTCTCACCATGGTCACAGTCACCATGGGCACTCTTACCATGAGCACTGTCACCATAGGCAATTGCGCCCTGGGAACTTTCACCATGGGCACTGTCATCATGGGCAGTGTCACCATGGGCACTATCAGTGTGAGCACTGTCACCACGGGTACAGCTACCATGAGCAGTGTCTGCATCGGTTGTGACCGTGTGCATAGTCACAATGAGAACCGTCAGCATGGGAACTGTCACCATTTTTCACTGCCACCATGTGCACTACCACCATGTGCACTGTCACCAAGGGCACTATCTCCGTGAGCACTGTCACCATGAGTACTGTCATCATGGGCACTGTCACTAAGGGCACAGCCACCATGTGCACTGTTAACATGGTCACTATCACCATGAGCACTGTCACCATGGGAACTACCAACATGGGCACTGTCATCATGAGCACTTTCACAATGGGAACTGCCACCATGGGCACTATTAACACGAGCACACTCACCATGGGCACTATCCCCAAGGGCACTGTCAGTTTCAGCACTATCACCATGGGTACTGCAACCATGACCACTGTCACCATAAGCACTGTCCCCATTCTCTGTATCACCATGTGCACTGTCACCATGGGCACTATCACCTTGAGAAATGTCAGCCTGGGCACTGTCACCATGGGTATTGTGACTTTGGGCACTGTCACCGTGAGCACTGTCACCTTGGGCACTGGCACAATGTGGACTGTCACCATGAGCACTGTCATCATGGGCAGTATCACCATTAGAACAGTCACCGTATTCACTGTCACCATGGCCACTCTCACCGTGAGCACTATCACCGTGAGTGTTGTGACCATGGGCACTTTCACAATGGACAGTGTCCCCATGGACTATTTCACTGTTAGTACTGTCACCATGGACACTATATCTATGGACACTGTCACCGTGGGCTCTGTCACCATGGGCACTTTCACCATGAGCACTGCCACTCTGACCACTCTCATCATAAGAACTGTCACCATGGGCACTTTCACGATGGGCACTTCCAACATTGGCACTATCACCATGAGCACTGTCAACAAGAGCACTGTCGTGGTGGGCAATGTCACCATGGGCAATGTCACCACAAGACTATCACATTAAGCAATGTCCCCAAGGGCACTGGCACCATTTTGCACTGCCACCATGGGCACTATCACCTTAGGCACTGTCACCATGAGCACTTGATCACTGAGTACTGTCACCATGGGTGATATAACCATGGGCACTGTCACCGTGAGAACTATCACCGTGAGCAATGCCATGATGGGCACTGGTGCCGTGGGTCCTTTCACTATTAGCACTGAAACAATGTGCACTATCACTGTGAGACATCTCACCGTGCTAACTGTCCCCAAGGGCACTGTCACAGAGAGAAAAGTCATCATGGGCACTGTCACAGTCAGTATTCTCACCATGGGCACTCTCATTGTGGGCAATGCCTCCGTGAGCACTATTACCATGAACACTGCTACCATGAACACTCTCATGATAAGAACTGTCACCATGGGCACAGACACCATGGGCACTCTCACGGTGTGCACTGTCACCAGGGGCACTGTCACAATGGGCACTGTCACCATGAGCACTGGAACCATGGGCACTCTCACCATAGGCACTCTCACAATGAGAAATATCACCATGGGCACTCTCACTATTTTGCACTGCCACCAGATGCACCATGACCATGTGCACTGTCACCATGGGCAGTGTCACCATCGGTAATCTGACCATGGGCACTGCCACCATGAGCACCTTCACCAAGAGCACTGTCACCACGAGCACTGCCACTATGAGCACTGTCACAAGAACTGTCAGTATGAGAACTGCCACCATGGGCACTTTCACCATGATTACTATCACCTGGGTATTGTCAACTTTGGCACTGTCAACGTGCGTATTATCACCGTGAGAACTATCACCATGAGCACTGTCACCACGGGCACAGCCTTAATGCGGACTGTCATCATGAACACTGTCACCATGGGCACTATCACGGTGAGAACAGTCACCGTGGTCACTGTCACCATGGGCACGGTCACCGTGAGCCCTGTAACTAAGAGCATAATCACCATAGGCACTGTCACCGTGAGAACAGTCACCATGGGCACTCTCTACATGGAGCTTCTCACCTTGAACACTGTCACCATGAGCAATTTCAACAGGATCACTTTCACCGTGAGAACTCTCACCACGGGGACTCTCACCATTGGCACTGCCTCTGAATGGTTGTCATGATGAGCACTATCACCATGGGTAGTGTCTCCATGGGCAGTGTCACCATCAGCACTCTCACTATTGGCACTATCACCATCGGCATGGTCACCGTGAACACTGTCTCAATGGGCATTGTCACACTGGGTGCTGTCACCATGGGCACAGTCACTGTTAGCCCTCTCACCATGGGCACTGTGATCTTGGGCACTGTAACCATGGGCTCTGCCACCATTGGTACTGTCACAATGGGAAGTATCACCATGGGCTTTGTCAGCGTGGGCAATGTCACCCTGGGCACGGCCACCATGATATCTATCACCATAGGCACTGTCACCATGGGTACTGTCACCATGAGCACGGTCACCATGAGCACTGCCACAATGAGCACTGTCACTTATCGCACTGTCCTCATGAGAAGTGTCACCATGATCACTGTCACCATGGACAGGACACGCTATGTATTGTCAACATGGGCACTGTCTATGAGCAGTCTCACAATGGGAATTGTCACCTTAGGTACTGTCACCATGGGCACTGTCACCATGAACACTTTTACCATCAGCTCTGTTACCCTGGGTATTGTCACCATGGGAACTATCACCGTGAGAGTGGTGAACATGGGTATTCTCAGCATGGGCACTATCACCATGAGCAATGTCACCATGAATACTGTCACCCTGTGTATTGTCACCATGGGCACTGTCACCGTGAGCACTACACCATGAGAATTGTGACTACGGGCACTGTTACCATGGACACTCTCACCATGGGAACTATCACCGTGATCACTGTCACCATGATCACTGTCACTGTGTGCAGTGTCACCATGTGCACTGTCACTGTGAGGAGTATCACCGTAAGGAAAGTCACCATGAGCAATGTCACCATGGGCACTGTCACCATTTTGCCCTGCCACCATGTGTAGTGTCACCATGGTTAATATCACCATACGAACTTTCATTGTGAGAAATGTGACAGTGCAAAAGACTCTATGGGCTCTGGCTCCATGGGCATTGCCAATGTGAGAAGTGTCACCATGGGCACTGTCACTGTCGGCACTGTCACCATGCGCACTGTCATTGTGGGCACTGTCATCATGGCCACTGCCACCTTGGACTCAGTCAACATGAATTCTGTAACAATGCCCATTATCACCGTGTGCACTGTCACCATAGGCACTATCAGCATGAGCACTGTCAGCATGTGCACTGTCAATATGTAGCACTGTCACCAGGTGAACTACCACCATGGGCACTGTCACGATGTGCACTATCACCGTGAGCGTGGTTACCATGGGGACTGTAACAATGCACAGGGTCACCATCGGTACTGTCCCCATGGGTACTGCCACCAAGATCACTGTCACCATTATCACTGTCACCACAAGCACTGCCTCCTTGGGAAGTGCTATTATGAGCACTCTCACCATGAAAACTGTCGCTATGAGTACTGCCACCGTGGGGATTTTCAACGTCAGTAGTCACCATGTGTAATGTCCCCATTTGCACTGTCATCATGAGCAGTATTACCTTGAGTACTATCACCGTGAGCACTCTCACTGTGGTCACTATCACCATGAGCACTGTTGCCATGGGTACAGGCACATTGCGGACTGGCACCATGAAACCTGTCACCATGGGCCCTAACACTGTAAGCAATTTCACAGTGGTCACTGTGACCATGGGCACTGTTACCATGAGCACTGTCACCATAGGCAATGGTGCCGTGGGCACTGTCACCATGGGCACTGTCATCATGGGCACTGTCACTATGGGAACTATAACCAAGGGCAATGCAACCACGGACAATATCACTGTTAGCACTGTCACCATGGGTACTGCAACAAAGATAACTGTCACCGTGAGTACTGTCTGCATGGGTTGTCAACGTGTGCACTGTCACCATGAGAACTGTCAACATGGGAAATTTCACCATTTTTCACTGCCACCCTCTGCTTGTCACCATGGGCACTATTACCGTGAGAACTGTCACCATGCGTCCTGTCATCATTGGCACGGTCACCAAGGACACGGCCACCATGTGCACAGTTACCATGGTCACTATCACCGTGAGAATCATCACCATGGGAACTACCAACATGGGCAATGTCATCATGAGCACTTTCACAATGGGAACTGCCACCATGGGCACTATCAATGGGCGGACTCTCACCATGGGCACTGTCACCATGGGCACTGTCACCGTGAGCACTGTCACTGTTGGCACTGTCACCATGAACACTATTACTGTGAGCACTAGCACTGTGAGCACTCTCACCGGGGTCATTGTCACCATGGTCACTGTCAGTATTGGAACTGGCACAATGCGAACTCTCACAATGGGACCTGTCACCATGGACACTATCACCATGAGAACTCACACCGTAGTCACTGTTACCATGGGTACTGTCACCGTGAGCACTGTTACCGTAGGCAATGGTACTATGGGCACTGACTCCATGGGCACTGTCATCCTGGGCATTGTCACCATGGGAAGTGTCACCATGGGCACTGCCACCATGGGCACTATCACTGTGAACACTCTCACTACGGGTTCAGCTACCATGAGCAGTGTCAGCATCGGTTGTGTCCATGTGCATTGTTCACAATGAGAACCGTCAGCATGGGAACTCTCACAATTTCTCACTGCCACCATGTGCACTACCACCATGTGCACTGTCACCATGAGTACTGTCATCATGGGCACTGTCACCATGGGCAGTGTCACCATGGCTACTGCCACCATGGGCACTATCACCGTGAGCACTGTCACCATGAGTACTGTCAACATGGGCACTGTCACCAAGGGCACATCCACCAAGTGCACTGATAACATGGTCACTATCACCACGAGCACTGTCACCATGGGAACTACCAACATGGGCACTGTCATCATGAGCACTTTCATAATGGGAACTGCCACCATGGGCACTATCAATGGGGGGACTCTCACAATGGGCACTATCACCATAGGCACTGTCACCATGAGCACCGTCACTGTTGGCACTGTCACCATGAGCATGATTACTGTGAGCACTAGCACCGTGAGCACTGTCACTGTGGTCGCTGTCACCATGAGCACTGTTGCCATGGGTACGGGCACATTGCGGAGTGGCACCATGCACCCTGTCACCATGGGCACTAACACTGTAAGCACTCTCCCCATGGTCACTGTGACCATGGGCACTGTTACCATGAGCACTGTCACCATAGGCAATGGTGCCGTGGGCACTGTCACCATGGGCACTGTCATCATGGGCAGTGTCACTATGGGAACTGTAACCAAGGGCACTGCAACCATGGACAATATCACTGTGAGCACTGTCGCCATGGGTACTGCAACAAAGATAACTGTCACCGTGAGTACTGTCTGCATGGGTTGTCACCGTGTGCACTGTCACCATGAGCACTGTCATCATGGGCAGTATCACCATTAGAATTGTCACCGTGGTCGGTGTCACCATGGCCACTCTCACCGTGAGCACTTTCACCGTGAGTGTTGTGACCATGGGCACTTTCACCATGGGCAGTGTCCCCATGGACAATTTCACTGTTAGTACTTTCACCATGGACACTGTAACTATGGGCACTGTCACCGTGCGCTCTGTCACTATGGGCACTTTCACCATGAGCACTGCCACTCTGACCACTCTCATCATAAGAACTGTCTCCATGGACACTTTCACAATGGGCAC
The DNA here is from genome assembly GCF_964341445.2 of Mesoplodon mirus. Lineage (NCBI taxonomy): Eukaryota > Metazoa > Chordata > Mammalia > Artiodactyla > Ziphiidae > Mesoplodon > Mesoplodon mirus. The sequence continues at coordinate 24,181 of NW_028295229.1, forward strand.
TTCCAACATGGGCACTATCACCATGAGCACTGTCAACAAGAGCACTGTCGTGGTGGGCAATGTCACCATGTGCAATGTCACCACAAGGACTATCACATTAAGCAATGTCACCATGGGCAATGTCACCGTTTTGCACTGCCACCATGTGAACTATCACCTTGGCACTGTCACCATGAACACTTGATCACTGAGTACTGTCACCATGGGTAATATCACCATGGGCACTGTCACCGTGAGAACTATCACCGTGAGCAATGCCATGATGGGCACTGGCGCCGTGGGTCTTTTCACTATTAGCACTGAAACAATGTGCCCTATCACTGTGAGAAATCTCACCGTGCTAACTGTCCCCAAGGGCACTGTCACAGAGAGAAAATTCATCATGGACACTGTCACAGTCAGTATTCTCACCATGGGCACTCTCATTGTGGGCAATGCCTCCGTGAGCACTATTACCATGAACACTGCTACCGTGAACACTCTCATGATAAGAACTGTCACCATGGGCACAGACACCATGGGCACTCTCACGGTGTGCCCTGTCACCAGGGGCACTGTCACAATGGGCACTGTCACCATGAGCAATGGAACCATGGGCACTCTCACCATGGGCACTATCACCATGAGCAATATCACCATGGGCACTCTCACTATTTTGCACTGCCACCAGATGCACCATGACCATGTGCACTGTCACCATGGGCAGTGTCACCATCGGTAGTCTCACCATGAGCACTGCCACTATGAGCACTGTCACCAAGAGCACTGTCACCACGAACACTGCCACCATGAGCACTGTCACGAGAACTGTCTGTATATGAACTGCCACCATGGGCACTTTCACCATGATTACTATCACCTGGGTAATGTCAACTTTGGCACTGTCAAGGTGCGTACTATCACAGTGAGAACTATCACCATGAGCACTCTCACCACGGGCACAGCCTTAATGTAGACTGTCATCACGAACACTGTCACGAAGGGCACTATCACGGTGATAACAGTCACCGTGGTTACTGTCACCATGGGCACTGTCACCGTGAGCACTGTCACTAAGAGCATAATCAGCATAGACACTGTCACCGTGAGAACCGTCAACATGGGCACTGTCAACATGGACACTATCACCGTGAGCACTGTCACCATGAGCATTGTCACCATGAGCAATTTCAACAGGATCACTTTCACCATGAGAACTGTCACCACGGGGACTCTCACCATTGGCACTGCCTCAGAGGGTTTGTCATGATGAGCACTATCACCATTGGCAGTGACTCCATGGGCAGTGTCACCGTGAACACTCTCACTATTGGCACTATCACCATCGGCACTGTCAGCATCGGCATGGTCACCGTGAACACTGTCACAATGGGCATTGTCACAATGGGTGCTGTCACCATGGGCACAGTCACTGTTATTACTCTCACCATGGGCACTGTTATCTTGGGCACTGTCACCATGGGCTCTACCACCTTTGGCACTGTCACAATGGGAAGTATCCCCACGGGCTTTGTCAGCATGTGCAATGTCACGCTGGGCACGGCCACCATGATATATATCACCATAGACACTGTCACCATGGGCACTGTCACCATGAGCACGGTCACCATGAGCACTGCCACAATGAGCACTGTCACTTATGGCACTGTCCTCATGAGAAGTGTCACCATGATCACTGTCACCATGGACAGGACACGCTGGGTATTGTCACCATGGGCACTGTCTATGAGCAGTCTCACCATGGGAATTGTCACCTTAGGTACTGTCACCATGGGCACTGTCACCGTGAACACTTTTACCATCAGCTCTGTTACCCTGGGTATTGTCACCATGGGAACTATCACCGTGACAGTTGTGAACATGGGCACTCTCACCATGAGCAATGTCACCATGACTACTGTCACCCTGTGTATTGTCACCATGGGCACTGTCACCGTGAGCACTACACCATGAGAATTGTGACAATGGGCACTGTCCCCATGGTTACATTCACGATAGGAACTAACGCCGTGAACACTGTCACCATGAGCAATGTCACTGTGTACAGTTTCACCATACACACTATCACCGTAAGCAATGTCACCATAAGCAATATCACCATGGGCACTGTCATCATTTTGCACTGCCAACATGTGCAGTGTCACCATGGGCAGTTTCACTATGAGAACTGTCACCATGGGTAATTGCACCATGGGCACTGTCACCGTGAACACTGTCACTATGAGAATTTTCACCATAGGCCCTGTCACCGTGAGAATTGTCACCATCAGCACTGTCAACATGGAGACTATAACCTTGAGCACTGTCACCATGAGCACAGACACCATGGTCACATTCAATGTAAGACCTGTCACCACGGGGACTATCAACATTGGCACTGTCACCGTGGGGTTGTCACCATGAGCACTATCACCATGGGCGATGTCACCATGGGAGGTTTCACCATTAGCACTGTCACTATTGGCACTCTCACCATCGGCACTGTCACCATGGGCTCCGTCACCGTGAGCACTGTCACCATGAGCCTTGTCACACTGGGCACTGTCACCATGGGCACAGTCAGCGTGGGCATTGTCACAATGGGAAGTATCAGCATGGGCTTTTCAGCCTTGGCACTGTCCCCTTGGGCAGTGACACCGTGACATCTATCACCATAACCACTGTAAACATGGGCACTGTCACCATGAGCACGGACACGATGAGCACTGCCCCAATGAGCACTGTTATTTATGGCACTGCCAACATGAGCACTGTCACAATGAGCACGGTCACCGTGAGCATGACACCATGGGCACTGTCAATGTGAGCACTACACCATGAGAATTGTGACTATGGGCACTGTTACCATGGACACTCTCACCATGGGATCTATCACCGTGAACACTGTCACCATGAACACTGTCACTGTGTGCAGTGTCACCATGTGCACTGGCACTGTAAGGACTATCACCATAAGCAAAGTCACCATGAACAATGTCACCATGGGCACTGTCACCATTTTGCACTGCCACCAAGTGCAGTGTCACCATGGTTAATATCAACATAGGCACTTTCACCGTGAGAAATGTGACCGTTCGGGATGACTCTATGGGCACTGGCACCATGGGCATTGTCACTATGAGCACTGTCACAAAGGACGCTATCACCGTGAGAAATCTCACCATGCTAACTGTCCCCATGGGCACTGTCACCGTGAGAAGTGTCACCATGGGCACTGTCACTGTCGGCACTGTCACCATGGGCACTGTCATCAAGGCCACTGCCACCTTGGGCTCTGTCACTATGAAAACTGTAATAATACCCATTATCACCGTGGGCACTGTCACCATGGGCACAACCACCGTGAGCACTGTCAGCATGTGCACTGTCAAAATTTAGCACTGTCACCAGGTGAACTACCACCATGGGCACTGTCACAATGTGCACTATCACCCTGAGCACAGTTACCATGGGCACTCTAACAATGTGCAGTGTCACCATTGGTACTGTCCCCATGGGCACTGGAACCAAGAGCACTCTCACCATTAGAACTGTCACCACGAGGACTGGCACCTTGGGCAATGTTATTACGGGAACTGTCACCATGAGAAATGTCTTTATGAGAACTGCCACCATGGGTATTTACAACATGAGTACTGTCACCATGGGTATTGTCACCATTTGCACTGTCACCATGAGAACTGTTGCTATGAGTACTGCCACCATGGGTATTTTCAACATGAGTACTGCTACCATGGGTATTGTCACCATTTGCACTGTCACCATGAGCACTATTACCGTGAGCTCTATCACAGAGAGCACTCTCACTGTGGTCAGTGTCACCATGACCACTGTCGCCATGGGTACTGGCACAATGCGTACTGGCACCATGAGCCCTGGGCACTATCAGTGTGAGCACTCTCACCATGGTCACAGTCACCATGGGCACTCTTACCATGAGCACTGTCACCATAGGCAATTGCGCCCTGGGAACTTTCACCATGGGCACTGTCATCATGGGCAGTGTCACCATGGGCACTATCAGTGTGAGCACTGTCACCACGGGTACAGCTACCATGAGCAGTGTCTGCATCGGTTGTGACCGTGTGCATAGTCACAATGAGAACCGTCAGCATGGGAACTGTCACCATTTTTCACTGCCACCATGTGCACTACCACCATGTGCACTGTCACCAAGGGCACTATCTCCGTGAGCACTGTCACCATGAGTACTGTCATCATGGGCACTGTCACTAAGGGCACAGCCACCATGTGCACTGTTAACATGGTCACTATCACCATGAGCACTGTCACCATGGGAACTACCAACATGGGCACTGTCATCATGAGCACTTTCACAATGGGAACTGCCACCATGGGCACTATTAACACGAGCACACTCACCATGGGCACTATCCCCAAGGGCACTGTCAGTTTCAGCACTATCACCATGGGTACTGCAACCATGACCACTGTCACCATAAGCACTGTCCCCATTCTCTGTATCACCATGTGCACTGTCACCATGGGCACTATCACCTTGAGAAATGTCAGCCTGGGCACTGTCACCATGGGTATTGTGACTTTGGGCACTGTCACCGTGAGCACTGTCACCTTGGGCACTGGCACAATGTGGACTGTCACCATGAGCACTGTCATCATGGGCAGTATCACCATTAGAACAGTCACCGTATTCACTGTCACCATGGCCACTCTCACCGTGAGCACTATCACCGTGAGTGTTGTGACCATGGGCACTTTCACAATGGACAGTGTCCCCATGGACTATTTCACTGTTAGTACTGTCACCATGGACACTATATCTATGGACACTGTCACCGTGGGCTCTGTCACCATGGGCACTTTCACCATGAGCACTGCCACTCTGACCACTCTCATCATAAGAACTGTCACCATGGGCACTTTCACGATGGGCACTTCCAACATTGGCACTATCACCATGAGCACTGTCAACAAGAGCACTGTCGTGGTGGGCAATGTCACCATGGGCAATGTCACCACAAGACTATCACATTAAGCAATGTCCCCAAGGGCACTGGCACCATTTTGCACTGCCACCATGGGCACTATCACCTTAGGCACTGTCACCATGAGCACTTGATCACTGAGTACTGTCACCATGGGTGATATCACCATGGGCACTGTCACCGTGAGAACTATCACCGTGAGCAATGCCATGATGGGCACTGGTGCCGTGGGTCCTTTCACTATTAGCACTGAAACAATGTGCACTATCACTGTGAGACATCTCACCGTGCTAACTGTCCCCAAGGGCACTGTCACAGAGAGAAAAGTCATCATGGGCACTGTCACAGTCAGTATTCTCACCATGGGCACTCTCATTGTGGGCAATGCCTCCGTGAGCACTATTACCATGAACACTGCTACCATGAACACTCTCATGATAAGAACTGTCACCATGGGCACAGACACCATGGGCACTCTCACGGTGTGCACTGTCACCAGGGGCACTGTCACAATGGGCACTGTCACCATGAGCACTGGAACCATGGGCACTCTCACCATAGGCACTCTCACAATGAGAAATATCACCATGGGCACTCTCACTATTTTGCACTGCCACCAGATGCACCATGACCATGTGCACTGTCACCATGGGCAGTGTCACCATCGGTAATCTGACCATGGGCACTGCCACCATGAGCACCTTCACCAAGAGCACTGTCACCACGAGCACTGCCACTATGAGCACTGTCACAAGAACTGTCAGTATGAGAACTGCCACCATGGGCACTTTCACCATGATTACTATCACCTGGGTATTGTCAACTTTGGCACTGTCAACGTGCGTATTATCACCGTGAGAACTATCACCATGAGCACTGTCACCACGGGCACAGCCTTAATGCGGACTGTCATCATGAACACTGTCACCATGGGCACTATCACGGTGAGAACAGTCACCGTGGTCACTGTCACCATGGGCACGGTCACCGTGAGCCCTGTAACTAAGAGCATAATCACCATAGGCACTGTCACCGTGAGAACAGTCACCATGGGCACTCTCTACATGGAGCTTCTCACCTTGAACACTGTCACCATGAGCAATTTCAACAGGATCACTTTCACCGTGAGAACTCTCACCACGGGGACTCTCACCATTGGCACTGCCTCTGAATGGTTGTCATGATGAGCACTATCACCATGGGTAGTGTCTCCATGGGCAGTGTCACCATCAGCACTCTCACTATTGGCACTATCACCATCGGCATGGTCACCGTGAACACTGTCTCAATGGGCATTGTCACACTGGGTGCTGTCACCATGGGCACAGTCACTGTTAGCCCTCTCACCATGGGCACTGTGATCTTGGGCACTGTAACCATGGGCTCTGCCACCATTGGTACTGTCACAATGGGAAGTATCACCATGGGCTTTGTCAGCGTGGGCAATGTCACCCTGGGCACGGCCACCATGATATCTATCACCATAGGCACTGTCACCATGGGCACTGTCACCATGAGCACGGTCACCATGAGCACTGCCACAATGAGCACTGTCACTTATCGCACTGTCCTCATGAGAAGTGTCACCATGATCACTGTCACCATGGACAGGACACGCTATGTATTGTCAACATGGGCACTGTCTATGAGCAGTCTCACAATGGGAATTGTCACCTTAGGTACTGTCACCATGGGCACTGTCACCATGAACACTTTTACCATCAGCTCTGTTACCCTGGGTATTGTCACCATGGGAACTATCACCGTGAGAGTGGTGAACATGGGTATTCTCAGCATGGGCACTATCACCATGAGCAATGTCACCATGAATACTGTCACCCTGTGTATTGTCACCATGGGCACTGTCACTGTGAGCACTACACCATGAGAATTGTGACTATGGGCACTGTTACCATGGACACTCTCACCATGGGAACTATCACCGTGATCACTGTCACCATGATCACTGTCACTGTGTGCAGTGTCACCATGTGCACTGTCACTGTGAGGAGTATCACCGTAAGGAAAGTCACCATGAGCAATGTCACCATGGGCACTGTCACCATTTTGCCCTGCCACCATGTGTAGTGTCACCATGGTTAATATCACCATACGAACTTTCATTGTGAGAAATGTGACAGTGCAAAAGACTCTATGGGCTCTGGCTCCATGGGCATTGCCAATGTGAGAAGTGTCACCATGGGCACTGTCACTGTCGGCACTGTCACCATGCGCACTGTCATTGTGGGCACTGTCATCATGGCCACTGCCACCTTGGACTCAGTCAACATGAATTCTGTAACAATGCCCATTATCACCGTGTGCACTGTCACCATAGGCACTATCAGCATGAGCACTGTCAGCATGTGCACTGTCAATATGTAGCACTGTCACCAGGTGAACTACCACCATGGGCACTGTCACGATGTGCACTATCACCGTGAGCGTGGTTACCATGGGGACTGTAACAATGCACAGGGTCACCATCGGTACTGTCCCCATGGGTACTGCCACCAAGATCACTGTCACCATTATCACTGTCACCACAAGCACTGCCTCCTTGGGAAGTGCTATTATGAGCACTCTCACCATGAAAACTGTCGCTATGAGTACTGCCACCGTGGGGATTTTCAACGTCAGTAGTCACCATGTGTAATGTCCCCATTTGCACTGTCATCATGAGCAGTATTACCTTGAGTACTATCACCGTGAGCACTCTCACTGTGGTCACTATCACCATGAGCACTGTTGCCATGGGTACAGGCACATTGCGGACTGGCACCATGAAACCTGTCACCATGGGCCCTAACACTGTAAGCAATTTCACAGTGGTCACTGTGACCATGGGCACTGTTACCATGAGCACTGTCACCATAGGCAATGGTGCCGTGGGCACTGTCACCATGGGCACTGTCATCATGGGCACTGTCACTATGGGAACTATAACCAAGGGCAATGCAACCACGGACAATATCACTGTTAGCACTGTCACCATGGGTACTGCAACAAAGATAACTGTCACCGTGAGTACTGTCTGCATGGGTTGTCAACGTGTGCACTGTCACCATGAGAACTGTCAACATGGGAAATTTCACCATTTTTCACTGCCACCCTCTGCTTGTCACCATGGGCACTATTACCGTGAGAACTGTCACCATGCGTCCTGTCATCATTGGCACGGTCACCAAGGACACGGCCACCATGTGCACAGTTACCATGGTCACTATCACCGTGAGAATCATCACCATGGGAACTACCAACATGGGCAATGTCATCATGAGCACTTTCACAATGGGAACTGCCACCATGGGCACTATCAATGGGCGGACTCTCACCATGGGCACTGTCACCATGGGCACTGTCACCGTGAGCACTGTCACTGTTGGCACTGTCACCATGAACACTATTACTGTGAGCACTAGCACTGTGAGCACTCTCACCGGGGTCATTGTCACCATGGTCACTGTCAGTATTGGAACTGGCACAATGCGAACTCTCACAATGGGACCTGTCACCATGGACACTATCACCATGAGAACTCACACCGTAGTCACTGTTACCATGGGTACTGTCACCGTGAGCACTGTTACCGTAGGCAATGGTACTATGGGCACTGACTCCATGGGCACTGTCATCCTGGGCATTGTCACCATGGGAAGTGTCACCATGGGCACTGCCACCATGGGCACTATCACTGTGAACACTCTCACTACGGGTTCAGCTACCATGAGCAGTGTCAGCATCGGTTGTGTCCATGTGCATTGTTCACAATGAGAACCGTCAGCATGGGAACTCTCACAATTTCTCACTGCCACCATGTGCACTACCACCATGTGCACTGTCACCATGAGTACTGTCATCATGGGCACTGTCACCATGGGCAGTGTCACCATGGCTACTGCCACCATGGGCACTATCACCGTGAGCACTGTCACCATGAGTACTGTCAACATGGGCACTGTCACCAAGGGCACATCCACCAAGTGCACTGATAACATGGTCACTATCACCACGAGCACTGTCACCATGGGAACTACCAACATGGGCACTGTCATCATGAGCACTTTCATAATGGGAACTGCCACCATGGGCACTATCAATGGGGGGACTCTCACAATGGGCACTATCACCATAGGCACTGTCACCATGAGCACCGTCACTGTTGGCACTGTCACCATGAGCATGATTACTGTGAGCACTAGCACCGTGAGCACTGTCACTGTGGTCGCTGTCACCATGAGCACTGTTGCCATGGGTACGGGCACATTGCGGAGTGGCACCATGCACCCTGTCACCATGGGCACTAACACTGTAAGCACTCTCCCCATGGTCACTGTGACCATGGGCACTGTTACCATGAGCACTGTCACCATAGGCAATGGTGCCGTGGGCACTGTCACCATGGGCACTGTCATCATGGGCAGTGTCACTATGGGAACTGTAACCAAGGGCACTGCAACCATGGACAATATCACTGTGAGCACTGTCGCCATGGGTACTGCAACAAAGATAACTGTCACCGTGAGTACTGTCTGCATGGGTTGTCACCGTGTGCACTGTCACCATGAGCACTGTCATCATGGGCAGTATCACCATTAGAATTGTCACCGTGGTCGGTGTCACCATGGCCACTCTCACCGTGAGCACTTTCACCGTGAGTGTTGTGACCATGGGCACTTTCACCATGGGCAGTGTCCCCATGGACAATTTCACTGTTAGTACTTTCACCATGGACACTGTAACTATGGGCACTGTCACCGTGCGCTCTGTCACTATGGGCACTTTCACCATGAGCACTGCCACTCTGACCACTCTCATCATAAGAACTGTCTCCATGGACACTTTCACAATGGGCACTTCCAACATGGGCACTATCACCATGAGCACTGTCAACAAGAGCACTGTCGTGGTGGGCAATGTCACCATGTGCAATGTCACCACAAGGACTATCACATTAAGCAATGTCACCATGGGCAATGTCACCGTTTTGCACTGCCACCATGTGAACTATCACCTTGGCACTGTCACCATGAACACTTGATCACTGAGTACTGTCACCATGGGTAATATCACCATGGGCACTGTCACCGTGAGAACTATCACCGTGAGCAATGCCATGATGGGCACTGGCGCCGTGGGTCTTTTCACTATTAGCACTGAAACAATGTGCCCTATCACTGTGAGAAATCTCACCGTGCTAACTGTCCCCAAGGGCACTGTCACAGAGAGAAAATTCATCATGGACACTGTCACAGTCAGTATTCTCACCATGGGCACTCTCATTGTGGGCAATGCCTCCGTGAGCACTATTACCATGAACACTGCTACCGTGAACACTCTCATGATAAGAACTGTCACCATGGGCACAGACACCATGGGCACTCTCACGGTGTGCCCTGTCACCAGGGGCACTGTCACAATGGGCACTGTCACCATGAGCAATGGAACCATGGGCACTCTCACCATGGGCACTATCACCATGAGCAATATCACCATGGGCACTCTCACTATTTTGCACTGCCACCAGATGCACCATGACCATGTGCACTGTCACCATGGGCAGTGTCACCATCGGTAGTCTCACCATGAGCACTGCCACTATGAGCACTGTCACCAAGAGCACTGTCACCACGAACACTGCCACCATGAGCACTGTCACGAGAACTGTCTGTATATGAACTGCCACCATGGGCACTTTCACCATGATTACTATCACCTGGGTAATGTCAACTTTGGCACTGTCAAGGTGCGTACTATCACAGTGAGAACTATCACCATGAGCACTCTCACCACGGGCACAGCCTTAATGTAGACTGTCATCACGAACACTGTCACGAAGGGCACTATCACGGTGATAACAGTCACCGTGGTTACTGTCACCATGGGCACTGTCACCGTGAGCACTGTCACTAAGAGCATAATCAGCATAGACACTGTCACCGTGAGAACCGTCAACATGGGCACTGTCAACATGGACACTATCACCGTGAGCACTGTCACCATGAGCATTGTCACCATGAGCAATTTCAACAGGATCACTTTCACCATGAGAACTGTCACCACGGGGACTCTCACCATTGGCACTGCCTCAGAGGGTTTGTCATGATGAGCACTATCACCATTGGCAGTGACTCCATGGGCAGTGTCACCGTGAACACTCTCACTATTGGCACTATCACCATCGGCACTGTCAGCATCGGCATGGTCACCGTGAACACTGTCACAATGGGCATTGTCACAATGGGTGCTGTCACCATGGGCACAGTCACTGTTATTACTCTCACCATGGGCACTGTTATCTTGGGCACTGTCACCATGGGCTCTACCACCTTTGGCACTGTCACAATGGGAAGTATCCCCACGGGCTTTGTCAGCATGTGCAATGTCACGCTGGGCACGGCCACCATGATATATATCACCATAGACACTGTCACCATGGGCACTGTCACCATGAGCACGGTCACCATGAGCACTGCCACAATGAGCACTGTCACTTATGGCACTGTCCTCATGAGAAGTGTCACCATGATCACTGTCACCATGGACAGGACACGCTGGGTATTGTCACCATGGGCACTGTCTATGAGCAGTCTCACCATGGGAATTGTCACCTTAGGTACTGTCACCATGGGCACTGTCACCGTGAACACTTTTACCATCAGCTCTGTTACCCTGGGTATTGTCACCATGGGAACTATCACCGTGACAGTTGTGAACATGGGCACTCTCACCATGAGCAATGTCACCATGACTACTGTCACCCTGTGTATTGTCACCATGGGCACTGTCACCGTGAGCACTACACCATGAGAATTGTGACAATGGGCACTGTCCCCATGGTTACATTCACGATAGGAACTAACGCCGTGAACACTGTCACCATGAGCAATGTCACTGTGTACAGTTTCACCATACACACTATCACCGTAAGCAATGTCACCATAAGCAATATCACCATGGGCACTGTCATCATTTTGCACTGCCAACATGTGCAGTGTCACCATGGGCAGTTTCACTATGAGAACTGTCACCATGGGTAATTGCACCATGGGCACTGTCACCGTGAACACTGTCACTATGAGAATTTTCACCATAGGCCCTGTCACCGTGAGAATTGTCACCATCAGCACTGTCAACATGGAGACTATAACCTTGAGCACTGTCACCATGAGCACAGACACCATGGTCACATTCAATGTAAGACCTGTCACCACGGGGACTATCAACATTGGCACTGTCACCGTGGGGTTGTCACCATGAGCACTATCACCATGGGCGATGTCACCATGGGAGGTTTCACCATTAGCACTGTCACTATTGGCACTCTCACCATCAGCACTGTCACCATGGGCTCCGTCACCGTGAGCACTGTCACCATGAGCCTTGTCACACTGGGCACTGTCACCATGGGCACAGTCAGCGTGGGCATTGTCACAATGGGAAGTATCAGCATGGGCTTTTCAGCCTTGGCACTGTCCCCTTGGGCAGTGACACCGTGACATCTATCACCATAACCACTGTAAACATGGGCACTGTCACCATGAGCACGGACACGATGAGCACTGCCCCAATGAGCACTGTTATTTATGGCACTGCCAACATGAGCACTGTCACAATGAGCACGGTCACCGTGAGCATGACACCATGGGCACTGTCAATGTGAGCACTACACCATGAGAATTGTGACTATGGGCACTGTTACCATGGACACTCTCACCATGGGATCTATCACCGTGAACACTGTCACCATGAACACTGTCACTGTGTGCAGTGTCACCATGTGCACTGGCACTGTAAGGACTATCACCATAAGCAAAGTCACCATGAACAATGTCACCATGGGCACTGTCACCATTTTGCACTGCCACCAAGTGCAGTGTCACCATGGTTAATATCAACATAGGCACTTTCACCGTGAGAAATGTGACCGTTCGGGATGACTCTATGGGCACTGGCACCATGGGCATTGTCACTATGAGCACTGTCACAAAGGACGCTATCACCGTGAGAAATCTCACCATGCTAACTGTCCCCATGGGCACTGTCACCGTGAGAAGTGTCACCATGGGCACTGTCACTGTCGGCACTGTCACCATGGGCACTGTCATCAAGGCCACTGCCACCTTGGGCTCTGTCACTATGAAAACTGTAATAATACCCATTATCACCGTGGGCACTGTCACCATGGGCACAACCACCGTGAGCACTGTCAGCATGTGCACTGTCAAAATTTAGCACTGTCACCAGGTGAACTACCACCATGGGCACTGTCACAATGTGCACTATCACCCTGAGCACAGTTACCATGGGCACTCTAACAATGTGCAGTGTCACCATTGGTACTGTCCCCATGGGCACTGGAACCAAGAGCACTCTCACCATTAGAACTGTCACCACGAGGACTGGCACCTTGGGCAATGTTATTACGGGAACTGTCACCATGAGAAATGTCTTTATGAGAACTGCCACCATGGGTATTTACAACATGAGTACTGTCACCATGGGTATTGTCACCATTTGCACTGTCACCATGAGAACTGTTGCTATGAGTACTGCCACCATGGGTATTTTCAACATGAGTACTGCTACCATGGGTATTGTCACCATTTGCACTGTCACCATGAGCACTATTACCGTGAGCTCTATCACAGAGAGCACTCTCACTGTGGTCAGTGTCACCATGACCACTGTCGCCATGGGTACTGGCACAATGCGTACTGGCACCATGAGCCCTGGGCACTATCAGTGTGAGCACTCTCACCATGGTCACAGTCACCATGGGCACTCTTACCATGAGCACTGTCACCATAGGCAATTGCGCCCTGGGAACTTTCACCATGGGCACTGTCATCATGGGCAGTGTCACCATGGGCACTATCAGTGTGAGCACTGTCACCACGGGTACAGCTACCATGAGCAGTGTCTGCATCGGTTGTGACCGTGTGCATAGTCACAATGAGAACCGTCAGCATGGGAACTGTCACCATTTTTCACTGCCACCATGTGCACTACCACCATGTGCACTGTCACCAAGGGCACTATCTCCGTGAGCACTGTCACCATGAGTACTGTCATCATGGGCACTGTCACTAAGGGCACAGCCACCATGTGCACTGTTAACATGGTCACTATCACCATGAGCACTGTCACCATGGGAACTACCAACATGGGCACTGTCATCATGAGCACTTTCACAATGGGAACTGCCACCATGGGCACTATTAACACGAGCACACTCACCATGGGCACTATCCCCAAGGGCACTGTCAGTTTCAGCACTATCACCATGGGTACTGCAACCATGACCACTGTCACCATAAGCACTGTCCCCATTCTCTGTATCACCATGTGCACTGTCACCATGGGCACTATCACCTTGAGAAATGTCAGCCTGGGCACTGTCACCATGGGTATTGTGACTTTGGGCACTGTCACCGTGAGCACTGTCACCTTGGGCACTGGCACAATGTGGACTGTCACCATGAGCACTGTCATCATGGGCAGTATCACCATTAGAACAGTCACCGTATTCACTGTCACCATGGCCACTCTCACCGTGAGCACTATCACCGTGAGTGTTGTGACCATGGGCACTTTCACAATGGACAGTGTCCCCATGGACTATTTCACTGTTAGTACTGTCACCATGGACACTATATCTATGGACACTGTCACCGTGGGCTCTGTCACCATGGGCACTTTCACCATGAGCACTGCCACTCTGACCACTCTCATCATAAGAACTGTCACCATGGGCACTTTCACGATGGGCACTTCCAACATTGGCACTATCACCATGAGCACTGTCAACAAGAGCACTGTCGTGGTGGGCAATGTCACCATGGGCAATGTCACCACAAGACTATCACATTAAGCAATGTCCCCAAGGGCACTGGCACCATTTTGCACTGCCACCATGGGCACTATCACCTTAGGCACTGTCACCATGAGCACTTGATCACTGAGTACTGTCACCATGGGTGATATCACCATGGGCACTGTCACCGTGAGAACTATCACCGTGAGCAATGCCATGATGGGCACTGGTGCCGTGGGTCCTTTCACTATTAGCACTGAAACAATGTGCACTATCACTGTGAGACATCTCACCGTGCTAACTGTCCCCAAGGGCACTGTCACAGAGAGAAAAGTCATCATGGGCACTGTCACAGTCAGTATTCTCACCATGGGCACTCTCATTGTGGGCAATGCCTCCGTGAGCACTATTACCATGAACACTGCTACCATGAACACTCTCATGATAAGAACTGTCACCATGGGCACAGACACCATGGGCACTCTCACGGTGTGCACTGTCACCAGGGGCACTGTCACAATGGGCACTGTCACCATGAGCACTGGAACCATGGGCACTCTCACCATAGGCACTCTCACAATGAGAAATATCACCATGGGCACTCTCACTATTTTGCACTGCCACCAGATGCACCATGACCATGTGCACTGTCACCATGGGCAGTGTCACCATCGGTAATCTGACCATGGGCACTGCCACCATGAGCACCTTCACCAAGAGCACTGTCACCACGAGCACTGCCACTATGAGCACTGTCACAAGAACTGTCAGTATGAGAACTGCCACCATGGGCACTTTCACCATGATTACTATCACCTGGGTATTGTCAACTTTGGCACTGTCAACGTGCGTATTATCACCGTGAGAACTATCACCATGAGCACTGTCACCACGGGCACAGCCTTAATGCGGACTGTCATCATGAACACTGTCACCATGGGCACTATCACGGTGAGAACAGTCACCGTGGTCACTGTCACCATGGGCACGGTCACCGTGAGCCCTGTAACTAAGAGCATAATCACCATAGGCACTGTCACCGTGAGAACAGTCACCATGGGCACTCTCTACATGGAGCTTCTCACCTTGAACACTGTCACCATGAGCAATTTCAACAGGATCACTTTCACCGTGAGAACTCTCACCACGGGGACTCTCACCATTGGCACTGCCTCTGAATGGTTGTCATGATGAGCACTATCACCATGGGTAGTGTCTCCATGGGCAGTGTCACCATCAGCACTCTCACTATTGGCACTATCACCATCGGCATGGTCACCGTGAACACTGTCTCAATGGGCATTGTCACACTGGGTGCTGTCACCATGGGCACAGTCACTGTTAGCCCTCTCACCATGGGCACTGTGATCTTGGGCACTGTAACCATGGGCTCTGCCACCATTGGTACTGTCACAATGGGAAGTATCACCATGGGCTTTGTCAGCGTGGGCAATGTCACCCTGGGCACGGCCACCATGATATCTATCACCATAGGCACTGTCACCATGGGCACTGTCACCATGAGCACGGTCACCATGAGCACTGCCACAATGAGCACTGTCACTTATCGCACTGTCCTCATGAGAAGTGTCACCATGATCACTGTCACCATGGACAGGACACGCTATGTATTGTCAACATGGGCACTGTCTATGAGCAGTCTCACAATGGGAATTGTCACCTTAGGTACTGTCACCATGGGCACTGTCACCATGAACACTTTTACCATCAGCTCTGTTACCCTGGGTATTGTCACCATGGGAACTATCACCGTGAGAGTGGTGAACATGGGTATTCTCAGCATGGGCACTATCACCATGAGCAATGTCACCATGAA
Organism: Mesoplodon mirus; assembly: GCF_964341445.2. Classification (NCBI taxonomy): domain Eukaryota; kingdom Metazoa; phylum Chordata; class Mammalia; order Artiodactyla; family Ziphiidae; genus Mesoplodon; species Mesoplodon mirus. Next base: position 40,802 of record NW_028295229.1, read on the forward strand.
TACTGTCACCCTGTGTATTGTCACCATGGGCACTGTCACCGTGAGCACTACACCATGAGAATTGTGACTATGGGCACTGTTACCATGGACACTCTCACCATGGGAACTATCACCGTGATCACTGTCACCATGATCACTGTCACTGTGTGCAGTGTCACCATGTGCACTGTCACTGTGAGGAGTATCACCGTAAGGAAAGTCACCATGAGCAATGTCACCATGGGCACTGTCACCATTTTGCCCTGCCACCATGTGTAGTGTCACCATGGTTAATATCACCATACGAACTTTCATTGTGAGAAATGTGACAGTGCAAAAGACTCTATGGGCTCTGGCTCCATGGGCATTGCCAATGTGAGAAGTGTCACCATGGGCACTGTCACTGTCGGCACTGTCACCATGCGCACTGTCATTGTGGGCACTGTCATCATGGCCACTGCCACCTTGGACTCAGTCAACATGAATTCTGTAACAATGCCCATTATCACCGTGTGCACTGTCACCATAGGCACTATCAGCATGAGCACTGTCAGCATGTGCACTGTCAATATGTAGCACTGTCACCAGGTGAACTACCACCATGGGCACTGTCACGATGTGCACTATCACCGTGAGCGTGGTTACCATGGGGACTGTAACAATGCACAGGGTCACCATCGGTACTGTCCCCATGGGTACTGCCACCAAGATCACTGTCACCATTATCACTGTCACCACAAGCACTGCCTCCTTGGGAAGTGCTATTATGAGCACTCTCACCATGAAAACTGTCGCTATGAGTACTGCCACCGTGGGGATTTTCAACGTCAGTAGTCACCATGTGTAATGTCCCCATTTGCACTGTCATCATGAGCAGTATTACCTTGAGTACTATCACCGTGAGCACTCTCACTGTGGTCACTATCACCATGAGCACTGTTGCCATGGGTACAGGCACATTGCGGACTGGCACCATGAAACCTGTCACCATGGGCCCTAACACTGTAAGCAATTTCACAGTGGTCACTGTGACCATGGGCACTGTTACCATGAGCACTGTCACCATAGGCAATGGTGCCGTGGGCACTGTCACCATGGGCACTGTCATCATGGGCACTGTCACTATGGGAACTATAACCAAGGGCAATGCAACCACGGACAATATCACTGTTAGCACTGTCACCATGGGTACTGCAACAAAGATAACTGTCACCGTGAGTACTGTCTGCATGGGTTGTCAACGTGTGCACTGTCACCATGAGAACTGTCAACATGGGAAATTTCACCATTTTTCACTGCCACCCTCTGCTTGTCACCATGGGCACTATTACCGTGAGAACTGTCACCATGCGTCCTGTCATCATTGGCACGGTCACCAAGGACACGGCCACCATGTGCACAGTTACCATGGTCACTATCACCGTGAGAATCATCACCATGGGAACTACCAACATGGGCAATGTCATCATGAGCACTTTCACAATGGGAACTGCCACCATGGGCACTATCAATGGGCGGACTCTCACCATGGGCACTGTCACCATGGGCACTGTCACCGTGAGCACTGTCACTGTTGGCACTGTCACCATGAACACTATTACTGTGAGCACTAGCACTGTGAGCACTCTCACCGGGGTCATTGTCACCATGGTCACTGTCAGTATTGGAACTGGCACAATGCGAACTCTCACAATGGGACCTGTCACCATGGACACTATCACCATGAGAACTCACACCGTAGTCACTGTTACCATGGGTACTGTCACCGTGAGCACTGTTACCGTAGGCAATGGTACTATGGGCACTGACTCCATGGGCACTGTCATCCTGGGCATTGTCACCATGGGAAGTGTCACCATGGGCACTGCCACCATGGGCACTATCACTGTGAACACTCTCACTACGGGTTCAGCTACCATGAGCAGTGTCAGCATCGGTTGTGTCCATGTGCATTGTTCACAATGGGAACTGACACCATGGGTACTATCAATGTGCGGACTCTCACCATGGGTACTATCACCATGGGCACTGTCACTGTGAGCACTTTTTCCATGAGCACTGTCACCCTGGGCATTTTCACCATAGGCACTATCACCATGAGAGTTGTGAACATGGGAACTCTCACGGTGGACACTTTCACCATGAGAAATGTCAGCATGAATACTGTCACGCTGTGTATTGTCACCATGGGCATTGACACCGTGAGCACTACACCATGAGAACTGTGACTATGGGCACTGTCACCATGGGCACATACACCATCGGAACTATCGCCATGAACACTGTCACCATGAGCACTGTCACTGTGTGCAGTTTCACCATACACATTATCACTGGAAGGACTATCACCGTAAGCAATGTCACCATGAGGAATATCACTATGGGCACTGTCACCATTTTGCACTGCCTCATGTGCAGTGTCACCATGGGCACTTTTACCATGAGGACTGTCACCATGGGTATTGTCACCATTTGCACTGTCACCATGAGCACTATTACCGTGAGCTCTATCACAGTGAGTACTCTCACTGTGGTCAGTGTCACCATGACCACGGTCGCCATGGGTACTGTCACAATGCGGACTGGCACCATGAGCCCTGTCACCATGGGCACTCTCAGTGTGAGCACTCTCACCATGGTCACTGTCACCATGGGCACTGTTACCATGAGCACTGTCACCATAGGCAATGGCGCCAATGGAACTTTCACCATGGGCACTGTCATCATGGGCAGTGTCACCATGGGCACTGTCACCATGGGCACTGCCACCATGGGCAGTATCACTGTGAGCACTGTCACCATGGGTACTGCAACCATGAGAACTGTCACCGTGAGTACTGTCTGCATGGGTTGTCACTGTGTGCACTGTCACCATGAGAACTGTCAACATGGGCACTTTCACCATTTTTCACTGCCACCCTGTGCCTTGTCCCCATGGGAACTATTACCATGAGAACTGTCACCATGAGTACTGTCATCATTGGTACTGTCTACCAAGGACATGGCCACCTTGTGCACAGTTACCATGATCACTATCACCGTGAGCACTGTCACCATGGGAACTACCAACATGGGCAATGTCATCATGAGCACTTTCACAATGGGAACTGACACCATGGGCACTATCAATGGGCGGACTCTCACCATGGTCACTATCACCATGGGCACTGTCACCGTGAGCACTCTCACTGTTGGCACTGTCACCATGAGCATGATTACTGTGAGCACTAGCACCGTGAGCACTCTCACCGGGGTCAGTGTCACCATGGGCACTGTCACTACAGGTAATGGCACAATGCGGACTGTCACAATGGGACATGTCACCATGGACACTATCACCATGAGCATTCGCACTGTGGTCATTGTTAACATGGGAACTCTCACGGTGAGCACGGTTACCATAGGCAATGGCACTGTGGGCACTGACTCCATGGGCACTGTCATCCTGGGCATTGTCACCATGGGCAGTGTCACCATGGGCATTATCACTGTGAACACTGTCACCACGGGTACAGCTACCATGAGCAGTGTCAGCATCGGTTGTGACCGTGTGCATTGTCACAATGAGAACTGTCAGCATGGGAACTGTCCCCATTTTTCACTGCCATCATATGCACTAACACCATGTGCACTGTCACCATGGGCACTATCACCGTGAGCACTGTCACCATGAATACTGTCATCATGGGCACTGTCACTAAGGGCACAGCCACCATGTGCACTGTTAACATGGTCACTATCACCATGAGCACTGTCACCATGGGAGCTACCAACATGGGCACTGTCATCATGAGCACTTTCACAATGGGAACTGCCACCATGGGCACTATTGACACGAGCACACTCACCATGGGCACTATCCCCAAGGGCACTGTCAGTTTCAGCACTATCACCATGGGTACTGCAACCATGACCACTGTCACCATAAGCACTGTCCCCATTCTCTGTATCACCATGTGCACTGTCACCATGGGCACTATCACAAGGAGAACTGTCAGCCTGGGCACTATCACCATGGGTATTGTGACTTTGGGCACTGTCACCATGAGCACTGTCACCTTGGGCACTGGCACAATGTCGACTGTCACCATGAGCACTGTCATCATGGGCAGTATCACCATTAGAACTGTCACCGTGGTCACTGTCACCATGGCCACTCTCACCGTGAGCACTATCACCGTGAGTGTTGTGACCATGGGCACTTTAACCAAGGGCAGTGTCCCCATGTACAATTTCACTGTTAGTACTGTCACCATGGACACTATAACAATGGGCACTGTAACCATGGGCTATGTCACCATGGGCAATTTCACCATGAGCACTGGCACTCTGACCACTCTCATCATAAGAACGGTCACCATGGACACTTTCACGATGGGCACTTACAACATTGGCACTATCACCATGAGCACTGTCAGCAAGAGCACTGTCCTGGTGGGCAATGACACCATGCGCAATGTCACCACAAGAACTATCACATTAAGCAATGTCCCCATGGGCACTGTCACCATTTTGCACTGCCACCATGTGCACTATCACCTTAGGCACTGTCACCATGAGCACTTGATCACTGAGTACTGTCACCATGGGTAATATCACCATGGGCACTGTCACCGTGAGAACTATCACCGTGAGCAATGCCATGATGGGCACTGGCGCCATGGGTCTTTTCACTATTAGCACTGAAACAATGTGCAGTATCACTGTGAGACATCTCACCGTGCTACCTGTCCCCAAGGGCACTGTCACAGAGAGAAAAGTCATCATGGGCACTGTCACAGTCAGTATTCTCACCATGGGCACTCTCATTGTGGGCCATGCCTCCGTGAGCACTATTACCATGAACACTGTTACCGTGAACACTCTCATGATAAGAACTGTCACCATGGGCACAGACACCATGGGCACTCTCACGGTGTGCACTGTCACCAGGGGCACTGTCACAATGGGCACTGTCACCATGAGCACTGGAACCATGGGCACTCTCACCATGGGCACTATCACCATGAGCACTATCACCATGGGCACTCTCACTATTTTGCACTTCCACCAGATGCACCATGACCATGTGCACTGTCACCATGGGCAGGGTTACCATCAGTAGTCTCACCATGGGCACTGCCACCATGAGCACTGTCACAAAGAGAACTGTCACCACGAGCACTGCCACCATGAGCACTGTCACCAGAACTGTCAGTATGAGAACTGCCACCATGGGCACTTTCACCATGATTACTATCACCTGGGTATTGTCACCTTTGGCACTGTCAACGTGCGTACTATCACCGTGAGAACTATCACCATGAGCACTGTCACCACGGGCACAGCCTTAATGCGGACTGTCATCATGAACACTGTCACCATGGGCACTATCACGGTGAGAAGAGACACCGTGGTCACTGTCACCATGGGCACTGTCACCATGAGCACTGTCACTAAGAGCATAATCACCATAGGCACTGTCACCTTGAGAACAGTCACCATAAGCCCTGTCAACATGGAGACTATCTCCTTGAGCACTGTCACCATGAGCAATTCTAACAGGATAAATTTCAGCGTGAGGACTGTCACCACAGAGACTCTCACCATTGGTACTGCCTCCGAGGGACTGTCGTGATGAGCACTATCACTATGGGCAGTGTCTCCATGGGCAGTGTCACCGTGAGCACTCTCACTATTGACACTATCACCATCGGAACTGTCAGCATCGGCATGTTCACCGTGAGCATTGTCACACTGGGTGATGTCACCATGGGCACAGTCACCATTAGCACTCCCAACATGGGCCATTTGATCATGGGCACTGTCACCATGGGCTCCGCCACCGTTGGCACTGTCACAATGGGAAAGTATCACCATGGGCTTTGTCAACGTGGGCAATGTCACCCAGGACACCGCCACCATGATATCTATCAACATAGGCACTGTTACCATGGGCACTGTCAGCATGAGCACGGTCACCATGAGCACTGCCACAATGAGCACTGTCACTTATGGCACTGTCCTCATGAGAAGTGTCACGATGATCACTGTCACCATGGACAGGACACGCTGGGTATTGTTACCATGGGCACTGTCTATGAGCAGTCTCACCATGGAAATTGTCACCTTAGGTACTGTCACCATGGGCACTGTCACCGTGAACACCCTTACCATCAGCTCTGTTACCCTGGGTATTGTCACCATGGGAACTATCACCATGACAGTTGTGATCATGGGCAATCTCACCATGGGCACTATCACCATGAGCAATATGACCATGAATATTGTCACCCTGTGTATTGTCACCATGGGCACTGTCACCGTGAGCACTACACCATGAGAATTGTGACTATGGTCACTGTCCCCATGGTCACATTCACCATAGGAACTAATGCCGTTAACACTGTCACCATGAGGAATGTCACTGTGTGCAGTTTCACCATACACACTATCCCCGTAAGGACTATCACCATAAGCAATGTCACCTTGAGCAATATCACCATGGGCACTGTCACCATTTTGCACTGCCACCATGTGGAGTGTCACCATGGGCAGTTTCACTATGAGAACTGTCACCATGGGTAATAGCAACATGGGCACTGTCACCGTGAACACTGTCACTATGAGAATTTTCACCCTAGTCCCTGTCACCGTGAGAATTGTTACCATTGGCACTGTCAACATGGAGACTATAACCTTGAGCACTGTCACCATGAACACAGACACCATGGTCACATTCAATGTAAGACCTGTCACCACGGGGACTATCAACATTGGCACTGTCACCGTGCGGTTGTCACCATGAGCACTATCACCATGGGCGATATCTCCATGGGCAGTTTCACCATGAACACTGTCACTATTGGCACTCTCACCACTGGCACTGTCACCATGGTCACTGTCACCATGAGCCTTGTCACACTGGGCGCTGTCACCATGGGCACTGTCACCGTGGGCATTGTCACAATGGCAAGAATCACCATGGGCTTTGTCAGCCTTGGCACTGTCCCCGTGGGCACTGACACCGTGACATCTATCACCATAAACACTGTAAACATGGGCACTGTCACCATGAGCATGGACACCATGAGCACGGCCACAATGAGCACTGTTATTTATGGCACTGCCAACATGAGCACTGTCACCATGAGCACTGCCACCATGGGCATGACACCATGGGCACTGTCACTGTGAGCACTATACCATGAGAATTGTGACTATGGGCACAGTTACCATGGACAATCTCACCATGGGAACTATCACCGTGAACACTGTCACCATGAACACTGTCACTGTGTGCAGTGTCACCATGCGCACTATCACTGTAAGGACTATCACCATAAGCAAAGTCACCATGAGCAATGTCACCATGGGCACTGTCACCATTTTGCAATGACACTATGTGCAGTGTCACCATGGTTAATATCAACATAGGCCCTTACACCGTGAGAAATGTGACCGTGCGGAATGACTCTATGGGCACTGGCACCATGGGCATTGTCACTGTGAGCCCTGTCACAACGGGCACTATCACCGTGAGAAATCTCACCATGCTAACTGTCCCCATGGGTACTGTCACCGTGAGAAGTGTCACCATGGGCACTGTCATTGTGGGCACTGTCTCCATGGCCACTGCCACCGTGTGCTCTGTCACCATGAACTCTGTAACAATGCCCATTTTCACCATGTGCAGTGTCACCATGGGCACTATCTCCATGAGCACTGTCAGCATGTGCACTGTCACTCTTTAGCACTGTCACCAGGTGAACTACCACCATGGGCATTGTCACGATGTGCACTATCACCGTGAGCACAGTTACCATGGGCACTGTAACAATGCACAGTGTCACCATCACTACTGTCCCGATGGGATCTGCCACGAAGAGCACTGTCACCATTAGAACTGTCACCAAAAGCACTGGCACCTGTGCACTGCTATTATGAGCACAGTCACCATGAGATCTGTCGCTATGAGAACTGCCACCATGGGTATATTCAACATGAGTACTGTCACCATGGGTATTGTCACCATTTGCACTGTCACCATGTGCACTATTATCGTGAGCACTCTCACTGTGGTCACTGTCACCTTGAGCACTGTGGCCATGGGTACTGGCACAATGTAGACAGGCACCATGAGCACTGTCACCATGGGCACCATCAGTGTGAGCACTCTCACCATGGTCACAGTCACCATGGGCACTGTTACCATGAGCACTGTCATCATAGGCAATGGCACCATGGGTCCTGTCATCATGGGCAGTGTCACCATGGAAAGTATCACCGTGAACACTGTCACCATAAACACTGCAACTGTGTGCAGTGTCAACATGCACACTGTCACTGTAAGGACTGTCACTGTAAGCAAAGTCACTATGAGCAATATCACCATGGGCACTGTCACCATTTTGCACTGCCACCAGCTGCAGTGTCCCCATAGGCACTTTCACCGTGAGAAATATGACTGTGCGGAATATATCTATGGGCACTGGCACCATGGGCATTGTCACTGTGAGGACTGTCACAACGGGCATTATCACCGTGAGAAATCTCAACATGCTAACTGTCCCCATGGTTACTGTCACCGTGAGAAGTGTTACCATGGGCACTGTCACTGTCGGCACTATTACGATGGGCACTGTCATTGTGGGCACTGTCACCGTGGCCACTGCCACCTTGGGCTCTGTCTCGATGAACACTGTAATAATACCCATTATCACCGTGGGCACTGTCACCTTGGGAACTATCACCATGAGCAATGTCAGCATGTGCAATATCACTGTTTAGCACTGTCACCAGGTGAACTACCACCATGGGCACTGTCACGATGTGCACTATCACCGTGAGCACGGTTACCATGGGCACTGTAACAATGCACAGGGTTACCATCAGTAGTGTCCCCATGGGAACTGCCACCAAGTGCACTGTCACCATTAGCACTGTCACCACGACGACTGCCACCTTGGGCACTGCCACTATGAGCACTGTCACCATGAGAACTGTCGCTATGAGAACTGCCACCATGGGTATTTTCAACATGAGTACTGTCACCATGGGTATTGTCACCATTTGCACTGTCACCATGAGCACTATTACCGTGAGCTCTATCACAGTGAGCACTCTCACTGTGGTCAGTGTCACCATGACCACTGTCGCCATGGGTACTGGCACAATGCGGACTGGCACCATGAGCCCTGTCACCATGGGCACTATCAGTGTGAGCACTCTCACCATGGTCACTGTCACCATGGGCACTGTTACCATGAGCACTGTCACCATAGGCAATGGCGCCATGGGAAATTTCACCATGGGCACTGTCATCATGGGCAGTGTCACCATGGGCACTGTCACCATGGGCACTGCCACCATGGGCAGTATCACTGTGAGCACTGTCACCATGGGTACTGCAAACATGAGAACTGTCACCGTGAGTACTGTCTGCATGGGTTGTCACTGTGTGCACTGTCACCATGAGAACTGTCAGCATGGGCACTTTCACAATTTTTCACTGCCACCCTGTGCCTTGTCACCATGGGAATTATTACCATGAGATCTGTCACCATGAGTACTGTCATCATTGGCACTGTCACCAAGGGCACGGCCACCATGTGCACAGTTACGAAGGTCACTATCACCGTGAGCACTGTCACCATGGGAACTACCAACATGGGCAATGTCATCATGAGCACTTTCACAATGGGAACTGCCACCATGGGCACTATCAATGGGCGGACTCTCACCATGGGCACTATCACCATGGGCACTGTCACCGTGAGCACCATCACTGTCGGCACTGTCACCATGAGCACTATTACTGTGAGCACTAGCACCGTGAGTATTCTCACCGTGGTCACTGTCACCATGGGCACTGTCACTATTGGTACTGGCACAATGCGGACTGTCACAATGTGACCTGTCACCATAGACACTATCACCATGAGCACATTCACCATGGTCAATGTTACCATGGGTACTGTCACTGTGAGCACTGTTACCATAGGAAATGGCACCGTGGGCACTGACTCCATGGGCACTGTCATCATGGGCATTGTCAGCATGGGCAGTGTCACCATGTGCACTGCCACCATGGGCACTATCTCTGTGAGCACTGTCACCACGTGTACAGCAACTATGAGCAGTGTCAGCATCGGTTGTGACCGTGTGCATTGTCACAATGAGAACTGTCAGCATGGGAACAGTCACAATTTTTCACTGCCACCATGTGCACTACCACCATGGGCACTATCACCGTGAGCACGGTCACCATGAAAACTGTCATCATGGGCACTGTCACCAAGGGCACAGCCACCATGTGCACTGTTAACATGGTCACTATCACCATGAGCACTGTCACCATGGGAACTACCAACATGGGCACTGTCATCATGAGCACTTTCACAATGGGAACTGCCACCATGGGCACTATTAACACGAGCACACTCACCATGGGCACTATCCCCAAGGGCACTGTCAGTTTCAGCACTATCACCATGGGTACTGCAACCATGAACACTCTCATCATAAGCACTGTCCCCATTCTCTGTATCACCTTGTGCACTGTCACCATGGGCACTATCACCTGGAGAACTGTCAGCCTGGGCACTGTCACCATGGCTATTGTGACTTTGGGCACTGTCACCATGAGCACTGTCACCTTGGGCACTGGCACAATGTGGACTGTCACCATGAGCACTGTCATCATGGGCAGTATCACCATTAGAACTTTGACCGTGGTCACTGTCACCATGGCCACTCTCACTGTGAGCACTATCACCGTGAGTGTTGTGACCATGGGCACTTTCAACAAGGGCAGTGTCCCCATGAACAATTTCACTGTTAGTACTGTCACCATGGACACTATAACTATGGACACTGTCACCATGGGCTCTTTCACCATCGTCACTTTCACCATGAGCACTGCCACTCTGACCAATCTCATCATAAGAATTGTCACCATGGACACTTTCACGATGGGCACTTCCAACATTGGCACTATCACCATGAGCACTGTCAACAAGAGCACTGTCGTGGTGGGCAATGTCACCATGTGCAATGTCACCACAAGGTCTATCACATTAAGCAATGTCACCATGGGCACTGTCACCATTTTGCACTGCCACCGTGTGCACTATCACCTTAGGCAGTGTCACCATGAGCACTTGATCACTGAGTACTGTCACCATGGGTAATATCACCATGGGCACTGTCACCGTGAGAACTATCACCGTGAGCAATGCCATGATGGGCACTGGCGCCGTGGGTCTTTTCACTATTAGCACTGAAACAATGTGCACTATCACTGTGAGAAATCTCACCGTGCTAACTGTCCCCAAGGGCACTGTCACAGAGAGAAAAGTCATCATGGGCACTGTCACAGTCAGTATTCTCACCATGGGCACTCTCATTGTGGGCAATGCCTCCGTGAGCACTATTACCATGAACACTGCTACCGTGAACACTCTCATGATAAGAACTGTCACCATGGGCACAGACACCATGGGCACTCTCACGGTGTGCACTGTCACCAGGGGCACTGTCACAATGGGCACTGTCACCATGAGCAATGGAACCATGGGCACTCTCACCATGGGCACTATCACCATGAGCAATATCACCATGGGCACTCTCACTATTTTGCACTGCCACCAGATGCACCATGACCATGTGCACTGTCACCATGGGCAGTGTCACCATCGGTAGTCTCACCATGGGCACTGCCACCATGAGCACTGTCACCAAGAGCACTGTCACCACGGGCGCTGCCACCATGAGCACTGTCACAAGAACTGTCAGTATGAGAACTGCCACCATGGGCACTTTCACCATGATAACTATCACCTGGGTATTGTCACCTTTGGCACTGTCAAGGTGCGTACTCTCACCGTGAGAACTATCACCATGAGCACTGTCACCACGGGCACAGCCATAATGTGGACTGTCATCATGAACACTGTCACCATGGGCACTATCACGGTGAGAACAGTCACGGTTGTCACTGTCACCGTGGGCACTGTCACCGTGAGCACTGTCACTAAGAGCATAATCACCATAGGCTCTGTCACACTGAGAACAGTCACCATGGGCACTTTTAACATGGAGACAATCACCTTGAGCACTGTCACCATGAGCACTGTCACCATGAGCAATTTCAACAGGATCACTTTCACCATGAGACTGTCACCACGGGGAATCTCACCATTGGCACTGCCTTCGAGGGGTTGTCATGATGAGCACTATCACCATGGTCAGTGTCTCCATGTGCAGTGTCACCATGAGCACTCTCACTATTGGCACTATCACCATCGGCATGGTCACCGTGAGCACTGTCACAATGGGCATTGTCACACTGGGTGCTGTCACCATGGGCACAGTCACTGTTAGCACTCTCACCATGGGCACTGTGATCTTGGGCACTGTCACCATGGGCTATGCCACCGTGGGCACTGTCACAATAGGAAAGTATCACCATGGGCTTTGTCAGCGTGGGCAATGTCACCCTGGGCACGTCCACCATGATATCTATCAGCATAGGCACTGTCACCATGGGCACTGTCACCATGAGCACGGTCACCATGAGCACTGCCACAATGAGCACTGTCACTTATGGCACTGTCCTCATGAGAAGTGTCACCATGATCACTGTCACCATGGACAGGATACGCTGGGTATTTTCACCATGGGCACTGTCTATGAGCAGTCTCACCATGGGAATTGTCACCTTAGGTACTGTCACCATGGGCACTGTCACCGTGAACACACTTTCCATCATCTCTGTTACGCTGGATATTGTCACCATGGGAACTATCACCGTGACAGTTGTGAACATGGGCACTCTCACCATGGGCACTATCACCATGAGCAATGTGACCATGAATACTGTCACCCTGTGTATTTTCACCATGGGCACTGTCACCGTGAGCACTACACCATGAGAATTGTGACTATGGGTGCTGTCCCCATGGTCACATTTACCATAGGAACTAACGCCGTGAACACTGTCACCATGAGCAATGTCACTGTGTGCAGTTTCACCATACACACTATTACCACAAGGACTATCACCGTAAGAAATGTCACCATGAGCAATATCACCATGGGCACTGTCACCTTTTTGCACTGCCACCATGTGCAGTGTCACCATGGGCAGTTTCACTATCAGAACTGTCACCATGGGTAATTGCACCATGGGCGCTGTCACCGTGAACACTGCCACCAAGAGCACTGTCACCACGAGCACTGCCACCATGAGCACTGTTACAAGAACTGTCAGTATGAGAACTGCCACCATGGGCACTTTCACCATGATTACTCTCACCTGGGTATTGTCACCTTTGGCACTGTCATCGTGCGTACTATCACCATGAGAACTATCACCATGAGCTCTGTCACCACGGGCACAGCCTTAATGCGGACTGTCATCATGAACACTGTCACCATGGTCTCTCTCACGGTGAGAACAGTCACCGTGGTCACTGTCACCATGGGCACTGTCACCGTGAGCACTGTCACCATGAGCAATTTCAACAGGATCACTTTCACCGTGAGAACTGTCACCACGGGGACTCTCACCATTGGCACTGCCTCCGAGGGGTTGTCATGATGAGCTCTATCACCATGGGCAGTGTCTCCATGGGCAGTGTCACCGTGAGCACTCTCACTATTGGCACTATCACCACCGGCACTGTCAACATCAGCATGGTCACCATGAGCATGGTCACAATGGGCATTGTCACACTGGTTGCTGTCACCATGCGCACAGTCACCGTTAGCACTCACCATGGGCACTGTGATCTTGGGCACTGTCACCATGGGCTCTGCCACCGTTGGCACTGTCACTATGGGAAGTATCACCATGGGCTTTGTCAGCGTGGGCAATGTCACCCTGGGCACGGCCACCGTGATATCTATCACCATAGGCACTGTCACCATGGGCACTGTCACCATGAGCACGGTCACCATGAGCACTGCCACAATGAGCACTGTCACTTATGGCACTGTCCTCATGAGAAGTGTCACCATGATCACTGTCACCATGGACAGGACACGCTGGGTATTGTCACCATGGGCACTGTCTATGAGCAGTCTCACCATGGGAATTGTCACCTTAGGTACTGTCACCATGGGCACTGTCACCGTGAACACTTTTACCATCAGCTCTGTTACCCTGGGTATTGTCACCATGGGATCTATCACCGTGACAATTGTGAACATGGGCACTCTCAGCATGAGCAATGTCACCATGAATACTGTCACCCTGTGTATTGTCACCATGGGCTCTGCCACCGTGAGAAATCTCACCATGGGCACTGTCACAGTCAGCAGTGTCCATGGGCACTGTCACCGTGGGCACTGCCACTGTGACCATTATTACCATGAACACTGCTACCTTGAGCACTATCATCATACGTAGTGTCACCATGGGCACTCTCACCATTGGCACCGCCACCGTGGGCACTCTCACAGTGAGCACTGTCAGCAGGGGCACTGCCACCATGGGCACGTTCACCATGAGCAATATAACCATTCTCACTGTCACCATGGGCACTATCACCGTGAGCACTTGTACCATGGGCACTGTCACCATGTGCACTGTCACCATCAATACCCTCACCATGGGAACTGCCACCATGAGCAATGTCACCACGAGCACTGTCACCACGAACACTGCCACCTAGGGCACTTCCACCATGAGCACGGTCACCATGGGTACTCCCAACATGGGCACTGTCATCATGAGCATTTTCACCATGGGAACTGTCACAATGGGCACATTCACCATGGGCACTATCAACGTTAGGACTGTCACCATGGGCTCTATCACCTTGAGCAGTATCACTATGGTCACTGTCACCATGCACACACTCACTGTGGCAGTGTCACCGTGGGAACTGTCACAATGAGCATTGTCATCATAGGCACTGTCACCATGAGAACTGTCACCATTCGCACTTTCACCACGGGCAGTATCAACTTGAGCAGTATCACCATGTGCATTTTCACCATGGGCGTGGTCACCAAGTACACTATTGCTATGCTCAATATTACTGTGAGCACTGTCACCATGTGTACCTTAACCACAGGCACTATCACTGTGCGCAATATCACCATCGGCACTATCACTGTGATCACTCTCACCTTGGGCACTATCACCGTGAGCATGATTACCATGGACACTGTCTCCATTTGCACTGCCACCTTCGGTAATCTCACCATGGGAACTGACACCATGAACACTGTCACCATCGGTACCCTCACCATGAGAACTGCCACCATGGGCAGTGTCACCATTTGGCACTGCCAACATGCGCACTCTCACCATGGGCATTGTCACTATGGGCACTTTATCATTGAGTATTGTCACCATGGGTAATATCACCATGGGAACTGTCACTGTGAGAACTATCACTGTGAGCAATATAATGATGGGCAATGGTGCCATGGGCCTTGTCACTATGAGCACTGTCCCAATGGGCACTGCCACCGTGAGCATTATTACCATGAACACTGCTACCGTGAGCACTATCATCATAAGTTCTGTCACCATGGTCACTTTCACTTTTGACACTGTCCATGGGCACTGACATTGTGGGCACTTCCACCGTAAGCATTGTTATCATGAACACTGCTACCGTTAGCATTATCTTCATAAGTACTGTTACCATGGTCACTGTCAGTTTTGACACTCTCCATGGGCACTATCATTGTGGGCACTGCCACCGTGAGGATTATTGTCATGAACACTGCTACCGTGAGCACTATCATCATAAGTTCTGTCACCATGGTCACTGTCACTTTTGACACTGTCCATGGTCACTGTCATTGTGGGCACTGACACCGTGAGCATTATTACCATGAACACTGCTACCGTGAGCACTATCATCATAAATACTGTCACCATGAGCACTGTCACCATTTCCATGGCCACCATGGACACTCTCACCCTCTGCACTGTAACCAGTGGCCCTGCCACCATGGGCACTGTCACCATGAGCACTGTCACTGTGGACACTGTCACCATGGGCCCTCTCACTATTTTCCACTGCCACCAGGTGCACTACAACCATGGTCACTGTCACCATTCGCAGTATCACCATGAGCACTGTAACCATGGGCACTGTCACCATGTGCAGTGTCACCATCAGTACTCTCACCATGGGCACTGTCACAGTGAGTACTGTCACCATGGGCACATTCACAGTGACCACTATCACTGTGAGGGTTGTGACCATGGGCACTGTCACCATGGGCAGTGTCCCCATGGACAATTTCACTGTGAGCACTGTCACCATGAGTACTGTCACCCTGGGTTTTGTCACCATGGGCACTATCACCATGGGCACTATCACCATGAGCAATGTCACCATGAGAACTGTCACCCTGTGTATTTTCACCATGGGCGCTGTCACCATGAGCACTACACTGTGAGAATTGTGACTATGGGCACAGTTACCATGGGCACTTTCACAATAGGCACTATCACTGTGAGCACTGTCACCATGAGAACTGTCACTGTGTGCAGTGTCACCATGCACAATAACACCATAAGGACTATCACCATAAGCAATGTCACCATGAGCAATGTCACCATGGGCACTGTCACCATTTTGCACTGCCACCATGTGACGTGTCACAATGGGCACTTTAACTATGAGTACTGTCACCATGGTAATATCACCATGGGCACTGTCACCGTGAGAACTCTCACTGTGCGGCATGTCTCGATGGTAACTTGCACCATGGGCATTGTCACTATGAGCACTGTCACAATACGCACTATCATCATGAGAAATCTCACTGTGCTAACTGTCCCTATGGGTACTGTCACCTTGAGAACTGTCACCATGGGGCACTGGCATAGTGGGCACTGCCACCATGGGCAATGTCACTATGGGCACCATCACTGTGAGCACTGTCAAAATGAGCACGTCACCATGGTCAGTGTCAACATGGGTTCTCTCTCCAAGGGAAATTTCTCCATGAGCACTGTCACCAAAGGCTTTGTCACCCTGAGCATTGTCACCATGGACACTGTCACCAGGGGCACTGCACTATGGGCACTGTCAGTTTGAGCACGGTCACCATGGGTAATGCAACCATAAACACTGTCACCATTGGCAGTATCATCATGTGCACTGTCACCATGGGCACTATCACCATGAGAACTGTCAGCATGGGCAATGTCACTGTGGGAACTGGCACCGTGGGCACTGCCACCATTGGCAATGTCACCATGGGCAATATCACTGTGAACATTGTCACTGTGTGCTGTGTCACCATGCACACTATCACCGCAAGGACAATCACCTTAAGCAATGTCACCATGACCAATGTCACCATGGGAACTTTCACCATTTTGCACTACCACCATGTGCGGTGTCACTATGGGCACTTTATCCATGAGTACTGTCACTGTGGGTAATATCACCATGGGCAATGTCAGTGTGAGAACTGTCACGGTGCAGAATGTGTCGATGGGCCCTAGAACCATGGGCATTGTCACTATTAGCACTATAACAATGGGCACTATCACAGTGAGAATTCTCACCGTGCTAACTGTCCCCATGGGCACTGTCACTGTGAGAACTGTCACCATGGGCACTGTCACTGTCAGTACTGTCACCATGGGCACTGACATTGTGGGCCCTGCCACCG
This sequence comes from Mesoplodon mirus, assembly GCF_964341445.2. Classification (NCBI taxonomy): domain Eukaryota; kingdom Metazoa; phylum Chordata; class Mammalia; order Artiodactyla; family Ziphiidae; genus Mesoplodon; species Mesoplodon mirus. The sequence continues at coordinate 58,415 of NW_028295229.1, forward strand.
TGAGCACTATTACCATGAACACTGTTACCCTGAGCACTATGATCAAAAGCACTGTTACCATGGGCACTCTCACTATTGGCACTGCCAGCATGGGCAATATCACGGTGTGCACTGTCACCCTCGCAACTGCCACCTTGGGCTCTGTCACCCTGAACAATGTAATAATGCCCATTATCACCGTGTGCACTGTCACCATGGGCACTATCACCATGAGCAATCTCAGCATGTGCACTGTCAGTATTTTGCAGTCTCACCAGGTGCACTACCACCATGGGCCCTGTCACTATTAGCATTGTCACCGCGAGAACTGCCACCTTGAGCAATGCAGTTATGACCACTGTTACCATGAGAAATGTCGCTTTGAGAACTGCCACCATTTGTATTTTCACCATGAGTGCTGTCACCATGGGTATAGTCACCATTTGTACTGTCAACATGAGCACTATTATCGTGAGCACCATCACCGTGAGCACTCTCACTGTGGTCACTGTCACCATTGGCACTGTCACCGTGAGCAGTGTCACCATAGGCAATGTCATCATGGGCAGTGTCACCGTAGGCATGGTCACCATGTGCACTGCCACCATTGGAACTGTCACTGTGAGCACTGTCACCATGGTACTGAATCCATGAGCACTTTCACCATGAGCACTGTCAGCATGGGTTGTCACCATGTGCACTCTCACCATGAGCACTGCCACCATGGGCACTGTCACCATTTTTCACTTCCACCATATGCAATACCACCATGGGCACTCTCACCATGGGCAATATCACCATAAGCACTGTCACCATGAGTACTGCCATCCTGTGCATTGTGACCTAGGGCACGGCCACCATGTGCACTGTTGCCATGGTCACTATCACCGTGAGCACTCTCACCATGGGAAGTGTCATCATGAGCACTTTCAACATGGGCACTGTCACCTTGGGCACTATCAACTTGAGAAATCTCACCATGGACAATATAACCATGAGCAGTATCACCAAGGGTACTGTTACCGTGGGCACTGTCACAATGGGCAGTGTCACCATGAGAATTTTCACCATAGGCACTGTCATAGTGAGAACTATCACCATGTGTACTGTCACCATGGGCACTGGAACAATAGGCATGGCCACCAAGTGTAGTATCACCATGGGTATTATCACTGTGAGGATTGTCATCATGGGCACTATCACAATGAGCTGTATCACCATTTGTATTGTCAACATTGGCACTGTCAGCATGGGCACCACCACCAAGTGCACTCTCACTATGGGCACTATTACGGTGAGCACTGTCACCATGGGCACTTTAACCATGGGCACTATCACCGTGAGCAGGGTTACCATGGGCACTGTCACCATGTGTAGTGTCAGCATCGGTACTGTCACCATGAGAAATGTCACCAGGTGTACTATCACCATGAGCAGTGTCACCATGAGCACTGCCAACTCGGAACTCCCGCCATGAGCACTGATTCCATGAGAACTGTCACTGTGAGTACTGCCACCATGGGCACTTTCACCATCAGTACTGTCACCATGAGTATTGTCACTATGGGCAGTGTCACCGTGAGAACTGTCGCTTTGGGTACTGGCAAAATGTGGACTGTCACCATGAGCCCTGTCTGCATGGGCACTATCACTGTTAGAACTGTCACCGTGCTCACTGTCATCATGGGAACTGCCATCATGGACACTGTCAGTTTGAACATTGTCAGCATGGGAATTGCAACCATGAACTGTGTCACCATGAGCACTGCCACGATAGGCAATATCACCATTTGCACTGTCACCATGGACACTGTCACCATTAGCAGTATCACCGTGAGGGTTGTGACCATGGGCACTGTCACCATGGGCAATGTCACCATGGGAACTGTCACCATTTTTCACTGCCACCATTTGCACTACAACCATGTGCACTATCACCATGGACACTATCACCCTGAGCACTGTCAGCATGAGTACTGTCATCATGGGCATTTTCACCAAGGACATGGCCACCATGTGCACTCTTACCATGGTCACTATCACTGTGAGCACTGTCACCATGGAAACTACCAACATGGGCACTGTCATCATGATCATTTTCACCGTGGGAACTGTCACCATGGGCACTTTCACCATGGGCACTATCAACTTGAGGACTGTCACCGTGGGCACTATCACCATGAGCATTATCTCCATGGTCACTCTCACCATGTACACTGTCACTGTGGCAGTGTCACCATGTTCACTGTCACGATGAGCATTGTCACCATAGGCAATGTCACTGTGAGAACAGTCACTGTGCAAATGTCTCGATGGGCTCTGGCACCATGGGCATTTTCACTATGAGCACTGTGAGAATAAGTACTATCACCATGAGAAATCTCACTGTGCTAACTGTACCCATGGGCACTGTCACCATGAGAACTGTCAACATGGGCACTGTCACTGTTTGTACTGTCACCATGGGCAATGTCATTGTGGGAACTGCCACCATGAGCACTATTATCATGAACACTGTTATCGTGAGCACTATGATGGAAAGCACTCTTAATATGGGCACTCTCACCATTGGCACTGCCATCATGGGCCCTATCACTGTGTGTACTGTCACCATGGCCCTTGCCACCTTAGTCTCTATCACCATGAACACTGTAACAATTCACATTATCACTGTGTGCACTGTCACCATGCGCACTATCACTATGAGCACTTTCAGCCCGTGCACTGTCACTGTTTTGCACTGTCACCAGGTACACTATCTCCATGTGCACTATCACCACGTGCACTATCACCATGAGCACGGTTACCATGGGCATTGTCACAATGTGCACTGTCAGGATCAGTAATGTCCCCATGGGAACTGCCACCAAGAACACTGTCACCATGAGCACTGTCACCACGAGCCCTGCCACCTTGGGCACTGCTATTATGAGTACTGTCACCATGAGAACTGCCACTATGAGAACTGCCACCATGGGTATTTTCCCCATGAGTATTGTCACCATGGGTATTGTCACCATTTGCACTGTCACCATGAGCACTATTACCATGAGCACTATCACTGTGAGCCCTGTCACCATGGGCAATGTCATCATGGGCAGTATCACCGAGGACTCTGTCACATTGGGTGCTGCCACCATGGGCACTTTCACTGTGAGCACTGTCATCATGGGTACTGCAACCATGAGCACTGCCACCATGAGCACTCAGCATGGGTTGTCACCGTGTGAACTCTCACCATGAGCACTGTCACCATGGGAACTGTCACCATTTTTCATTGCCACCATGTGCACTACAACCGTGTGCACTGTCACCATGGGCACTATCACCGTTTTCACTGTCACCATGAGTACTCTCATCACGGGCACTCTCACCAAGGGCACGGCAACCATGTGCACTGTTACCATGGTCCCTATCACCGTGAGCACTGTCACCATGGGAATTACCAACATGGGCATTGTCATTATGAGCACTTGCACAATGGGAACTATCACCATGGGCACTATCAGCATGAGGACTCTCACCATGGGCACTATCACCATGGGCATTGTCACCGTGAGCACTGTCACTGTGGCCAATGTCACCATGGGCAATGTCACCATGAGGATTGTGACCACAGGCACTGTCATAGTGAGAACTATCACCATGGGCATTATCAGTGTTAGCACTATCACCATGTGTTCTTTTACCATGGGCACTGTCACAATTGGCACAGCCAACAAGTGTACTATCACCATGGGCACTATCACCGTTAGGACTGTCACCATGTGCACTATCACCATGAGCTGTATCACCATGGGCACCCTCACCATGAGAAGTGTCACCGTGGGCATTGTCACCATGGACACTATCACCATGAGCAGTATCACCATGTGTACTGTCACCATGGGCACTGTCACGATAGGCATGGCCTCAATGTGAACTATCACTATGGACACTATTACCATGAGCACTATAACCATGAACACTATCACCCTGAGCACCATCACCATGGGAACTATCACCGTGAACACGGTTACCATGGGCACTGTCAACATTTTTTAATGCCACCATGTGCACTAAAACCATGTGCACTGTCTCCAAGTGCATTATCACCATGAGCACTGTCACCATGGGCACTGTCACCATTTTTCTCTGCCAACATGTGCACTAAGACAATGTGCACTGTCAACATGGCCACTATCACCGTGAGCAGTGCCACCATGAGTATTATCATCATGGGCATTTTCACCAAGGGCACGGCCAACATGTGTACTCTTACCATTGTCAGTATCACTGTGAGCACTTTCACCATGGGAACTGTCATCATGGGCACATTCACCATGGGCCCTATCAACTTGAGGACTGTCACCATGGTCACTATCACCATGAGCATTATCACCATGGACACTGTCAACATGAGAACTGTCACCATGCGCACTTTCACCATGGGCACTATCACCTTGAGAAGTATCACCATGTGTACTGTCACCATGTGCATGGTCAGCAAGTGCACTCTCACTATGCTCACTATTACGGTGAGCACAGTCACCACGGGCACCTTAACCATGAGCACTTCCACCATGAGAACTATCACCATCAGCACTTTCACCGTGATCACTGTCACCATGGGCACTATCACCGTGAGCATGGTTACCATGGGCAATCTCACCATGTGCACTGCCACCATCGGTACTCTCACCATGGGAACGGCCACCATGAGCACTGTAACCACGAGCACTGCCACTTAGGGCACTGCCACGGTGATCACTGTCACCATTGGCACTATCACTGTGAGCATGGTTACCATGGGCAATCTCACCATGTACACTGCCACAATCGGTAATCTCACCCTGGGAAATGCTATCATGAGCACTGTCTCTATGAGCACTGCCACTTAGGGCACTGCCACCATGAGCACTGTCACCTTGAGAACTGTCACTATAAAAATCGCCACAATGGGCACTTTCATGATGAGTACTGTCACCATTGCTATTGTCACTTTGGACACTGTCACTGTGAGCACTGTCACATTGGGCACTGGCACAATGCATACTGTCACCATGAGCACTGTCACCATGAGAACTGTCAATATAAAAACCGCCACAATGGGCACTTTCACAATGAGTACTGTCACCATGGGTGTTGTCACTATGGGCACTGTCACTGTGAGCACTGTCACGTTGGGCACTGGCACAATGCGGACTGTCACCATGAGCACTGTCACCATGGGCACTATCACCGTTAGAATTGTCACTGTGGTCAGGGTCACCATGGACACTGTCACTGTGAGCATTGTCACAATGGGCAATATCACCCCTTGCAGTGTCACCATGGCCAGTGTCACCGTGAAGGTTGTGACCATGGGCACTGTCACCATGGGCAGTGTACCCTTGGACAATTTCGCTGGGAGTACTGTCACAATGGGCACTATCATATTGGGCACTGTCACCGTGGGCTCTGTCACCATGGACACTTTCACCGTGAGCACTGCCACTGTAACCACTCTCACCATAAGCACTGTCACCATGGGCACTGTCAGCATTTTTCACTGCCACCATGTGCACTACCACAATGTGCACTGTCACCATGGACACTATCACTGTGAGCACTGTCACCATGATTACTGTCATTAAGGGCACTCTCAACAAGTTCACGGCTACCATGTGCACTGTTACCATGGTCATTATCACTGTGAGCACAGTCACCATGAGAACTATCAACGTGAGGACTATCACCATGGGCACTATCACCATTGTCACTGTCACCATTGGCACTGTCACCGTGACACTATAACCATGGTCACTGTCACGATGAACATTGTCAGCATAGGCACTGTCACCGTGAGAACTCTCACCATGTGCACTGTCAACATGGGCACTATTACCTTGAGCAGTATCACCATGTGTTGTGTCACCTTGGGCACGGTCACCAAGTGCACTATCACCATTGGCACTATCACTGTGAGGACTGTCACCATGGGCACTATCACCATGAGCTGTATCAACATGGGCATTCTCACCGTGAGAAATGTCACCATGGGCACGGCCACTAAGTTCACTATCACCGTGAGGACTGTCACCATGGGCACTATCACCATGAGCTGTATCACCATGGGCATTCTCACCATGAGAAATGTCACCATGGGCACGGCCACTAAGTTCACTATCACCATGAGGACTGTCACCATGGGCACTATCACCATGAGCTGTATCACCATGGGCATTCTCACCGTGAGAAATGTCACCATGGGCACAGTCACTAAGTTCACTATCACCATGAGCAGCATCAACATCAGCACTGTCACCATGGGCACTGTCACCATGGGCATTGTCACCATAAAAATTGTCACCATAGGCAATGTTATAGTGAGAACTATCACCATGCACACTGTCACATTGGCACTATCACCATTAGCCGTATCACCATGTGTACTGTCACCATGGCACTATCACCATGAGCATTGTCACTATGAGTACAGTCATCATGGGCATTGTCACCAAGGGCACGGCCAACATGTGCACACGTACCATGGTCAATATCACTGTTAGCACTGTCACTATGGGAACTACCAACATGGGCACTTTCATAATGAGCATTTTCACCATGGGAACTGTCACCATGGGCACGTTCAACATGGGCACCTTTAACTTGAGGACTGTCACCATGGGCCCTATCAGCATGATGTCTCTCACCATGGGCACTATTGCCATGGACACTATCACCTTGAGCATTATCACCATGAGTAATGTCACCATGGGTATTGTCACTATGGTCCTTATCAGCATTAGAGCTGTCACCATGGACACTGTCACCATGAGCACTATCAGCATGGGCATTGCACCCTAGGTACTCTAACCATGGGCACTTTTACTGTGAGCACTGTTACCATGAGCTCTGTCACCCTGGGTATTGTCACCATGGGCACTATCACCATTAGAATTATGATCATGGGCACTGTCACCATGGACACTATCACCATGAGCACTGTCACCATGAGTACTGTCACCCTGGGTATTGTCACCAGGGGCACTGTCACCGTGAGCTATACACCGTGAGAATTGTGACTATGGGCACTTTCACCAGGAACAATACCACCATGGGCACTGTCACCATGTGCACTATCACCGTGAGCAAGTTGACCATGGGCACTGTCACCATGTGCAGATTCACCTTCGTTACTGTCCCCATTGGAACTGACACCACAAGCCCTGTCATCATTAGCAATGTCACCACAAGCACTGCCACCTTGGGCACTGTTACTATGAGCACTGTCACCATGAGAACTGTCGCTATGAAAACTGTCACCATGTGTATTTTCACCATGAGTACTCTCACTATAGGTATTGTCACCATTTGCACTGTCAGCATCAGCAATATTACAGTGAGCACTATCACCGTTAGCACTTTCACCATGGGCAGTTGCAACATTCGCACTGTCGCCATAAGCCTGTCACCAGGGGCACTATCGCCGTAAGCACTGTCACCATAGGCAATGGCACCATGGGCACTGTCACCATGGGAAATGTCATAACGGGCAGTGTCACCTTAGGAACTGTTAACATGGGCATTGCCACAATGGGCACTGTCACTGTGAGCACTGTCAACAAGAGCACTGTCATGGTGGGAAATGGCACCATGCGCTCTATCACTGCAAGTACTATCTCCTTAAGCAATGTCACCAAGGGCACTTTCACCATGGGCAGTGTCACCGTGGGCACTGTCAACATGGGTACTGCAACCTTGAGCACTGTCACCGTGAGTAATGACAGCATGGGTTGTCACCATGTGCACTGTAACCATGAGCACTGTCAACATGGACATTATCACCGTGAGCACTGTCACCATCGGAACTGTCATCATGGGCATTGTCACCAAGGGCACAGCCACCATATGCATTCTTTCCATGGTCAGTATCAATGTGAGCACTGTCACCATGGGAAATACCAACATGGGCACTGTCATCATGAGCACTTTCAGTGTGGGAACTCTCACCATGGGCACTTTCACCATGGGAACTATCAACGTGAGGAATGTAACCATGGGCACTATCACCTTGTGCAGTATCACCATGGTCACTGTCACCATTGGCACTGTCACTGTGGCAGTGTCACCATGGGCACTGTCACGATTATCATTGTCATCATAGGCACTGTCACCGTGAGAAGTGTCACCATGAGCACTGTCACCATGGGCACTGTCACCATGGCAGTTTCACCATGGGCAATGTCAGGATGAGCATTGTCAACATAGGCACTGTCACCGTGAGAACTGTCACCATGCGCACTGTCAACTTGGGCATTATCACCTTGAGCAGTATCACCATGTGTACTGTCACCATGGGCACGATCACCAAGTGCACTATCACTATGCTCACAATTACCATGAGCAGTGTCACCATGGGCACTATCACCATGAGCACTATCACCATCGGCACTATCACTGTGAGCACTGTCACCATGGGGACTGTAACTGTGATCACGGTTACCATGGGGAATGTCACCTTGTGCACAGCTACCATCGATACTCTCACCATGGGAACTGCCACCATGAGCACTGTCACCATGAGTACTGTCACCATGAGCACTGCCACATAGGGCCCTGACACCATGAGCACTGTCACCATGGGAAATCCAAACATGGGCACTGTCATCATGAGCACTTTCTCCATGAGAACTGTCACCATGGACACTTTCACCATGGGCATTATCAACGTTAGGACAGCCACCATGGGCAATATCACCTTGAGCAGTATCACCATGGCCACTGTCACGATGAGCATTGTCTCCATAGGCAGTGTCACCGTGAGAAACGTCAACATGCACAATGTCACTGTTGACACTATCACCATGAACACGGTTACCGTGGGCGCTGTCACCATGTGCACTGCCACCAACGGTAATCTCACCATGGGAACTGCCCCTATGAGCACTGTCACCATGAGCTCTATCACCACGAGCACTGCCACCTAGGGAACTACTACCATGAACACTGTCACCATGAGAACTGTCACTATGAGAATTGCCACCATGGGCACTTTCACCATGAGTATTGTCTCCATGGGTATTTTGACTATGGGCACTGTCACCATGATCACGGTCACCTTGAGCACTGGCACAATGCGGACTGTCACCATGAGCACTGTCAGCATTCGAACTGTCACCACGGTCACAGTCAGCATGGGCACTGTCACTGTGAGCACTGTCACGATAGGCAATGTCACCGTTTGCACTGTCACCATGGGCACTCTCAGAGAGACATCTATCACCGGGTGGTAACCATTGGAACAGTAACCATTGGCAGTGTCCCCATGGAATATTTCACTGTGAGTACTGTCACCATGGACACTATCACTATGGGCAATGTCACCGTGGGCTCTGTCACCATGGGCAGTTTCACCGGGAGCACTGCCAATGTGACTACTCTTACTATAAGCGCTGTCACCATGGGCAATTTCACCATGGGCATTTCCACCGTGGACCATATCAACATGAGCACTGTCACCAAGAGCACTGTCATGGTGGGAAGTGGCACCATGTGCACTATCACCACAAGGGCTATTACCTTAAGAAATGTCACCATGAGCATTGTTATCATGTGCACTGTCACCATGGACACTATCACCATGAGCGATCTCACCATGAGTACTGTCATCATGGGCAAAGTCACCAAGGGCACGGCCACCATCTGCAATCTTACCATGGTCACTATCACTGTCAGCACTCTCACCATGGGAAATAACAACATGGGCACTCTCATCATGAGCACTTTCACCATGTGAACTATCACCATGGGCACTTTCATCATGAGCACTATCAACGTGAGAACTCTCACCATGGGCACGGTCACCATGAGCATTGTCACCATAGGCACATTCACCATGAGAACTGTCACCATGTGCACTGTCAACAAGGGAACTATCACCTTGAGCAGTATCACCATGTGTACTGTCACCATGGGCACTGTCACCATGGGCACAGTCACCGAGTACACTATCACTATGCTCACTCTTACTGTGAGCACTGTCACCATGGGCAACTTAACCATGGGCACTATCACCATGGGCACTATCAACATTGGCACTACCACCGTGATAACTGTCACCATGGGTCATATCATCCTGAGCATGGTTACCATGGGCACTGTCACCATGTGCACTGCCCCATCGTTACTCTCACCATGGGAAATGCCACCATGAGAAATGTCACCATGAGCACTGTCACCACGAGCACTTCCACCTAGGGCACTGCCACCATGAGAACTGTCACCATGAGAACTCTCACTATGAGAATTGCCACCATGGGTAATTTCTCGATGAGCATTCTCACCATGGGTATTTTCACCTTGGGCACTGTCACTGTGGGAAGTATTACCATGAGCACTTTCACTGTGAGCACTGTAACCATGGGCACTGGCACAATGGGGACTGTCACCATGAGCCCTGTCACCCTGGGCAACGTCACCGTGAGGAGTGTCACCATAGGCAAAGTCACCGTGGGCACTGGCACCATGGGCACTGTCATTTTGAGCACTGTCACCGTGGGTAGTGCAACCATGAGCACTGTCACCATGAGCACGATCACCATTGGCAGTATCACCATGTGCACTCTCACCATGGGCACTATCACCATGAGACTGTCAGCATGGGCACTCTCACTGCGTGCACTATCACCGAGAGCAAGGTTACCATTTGTACTATCACAATGTGCAGTGTCACCATCAGTACTGTTCCCATGGGAACTGCCATCAAGAGCACTGGCACCAAGAGCACTCCCACCACGAGCACTGCCACCTTGGGCACTGTTATTATGACAAGTCTCACCATGAGAATTTTCACTATGAGAACTGCCACCATGGGTATTTTCACCATGGTACTGTCACCATGGGTATTGTCATCATTAGCACTGTCACCATGCGTAATATTACCGTATACACTATCACCGTGTTAACTGCCACAATGGGCACTGGCACAGTAAGGATTTTCACCATGAGCGCTGTCACCATAGGCACTATCACAGTGAGCACTCTCACTGTGGTCACTGTCACCATGGGCACTGTCACCATAAGCACTGTCACCATAGGCAATGTCACCATGGGCACTGTCATCATGGTCACTGTCACTGTGGACACTGTCACCATGGGCATAGCTACCATGGGCAATGTCAGTGAGTACTGTAAACATGGGTATTGCAACGATGAAAACTGTCACCATGAGCACTGTCAACATTGGCAGTATCACCATGTGCACTGTCACCATGGGCTCTATCATCATGGGAACTGTCAGCATGTGCACTGGCACCGTGGGCACTGCCACCACGGGCAATGTCACCATGGGCATTATCACCGTGAGCACTGTCAACATGAGCACATCACCATGGGCACTGTCAACATGAGTGCTCTCCAAGGGTAATGTCACCATGAGAATTGTCACCATGGGCAATTTCACCTTGAGCACTGTCACCAAAGTTATTACCACGATGAGAAATGTCACTGTGGGCACTGTCACCAGGGGCACTATCACCTTGAGCAGTATCACCATGTGTACTGTCACCATGGACACTGTCACCATGGGCACTTTCACCAAGGGAATTGTCACCATAGGCACTGTCATAGGGGGAACTATCACTAAGTGAACCGTGGTTTCAATCTCTGTTAGCACTATCACCATGTGTACTGTCACCATGGGCAGTGTCATAATGGCCACGGCCACCAACTGTACTATCACCATCAGCACGATCAGTGTGAAGACTGTCACCATGGGCACTATCACCATGAGCTGTATCACCATGGGCACTCTCACCGTGAAAAGTGTCTCCATTGGCACTGTCACCATGGACACTATCACCTTGAACAGTATCACCATGTGTACTGTCACCATGGTTACTGTCACCATGGGCATGGCCACCAAGTGCACTATCAAGATGCTCACTATTACCGTGAGCACTATCACCATGGGCACTTTAACCATGGGCACTATCACTGTGAGCAATGTCTCCATGGGCAATATCACCGTGAGCACGTTTACCATGGGAACTGTCACCATTTTTCACTGCCACCATGTACACTACAAATATGTGCACTGTCACCATGAGCACTATCACCGTGAGCACTGTCACCATGAGTACTGTCATAGTTGGTATTGTCACCAAGGGTACATTCACCATGTGCACTCTTATGATGGTCAGTATCACTGTGAGCACTCTCACCACTGGAACTACCGACATGGGCAGTATCATCATGAGCACTTTCACCATGCAAACTGTCACCCTGGGCACTTTCACCTTGGGTAGTATCAACGTGGGAACTGTCACCATGGGCAGTGTCACGATGAGAATTGTCACCATAGGAACTGTCACCGTGAGAACTGTCACCATGTGCACTGTCACCATGGGCAGTATCACCTTGAGCAGTATCACCATGTGTACTCTCACCATGGGCACTCTCACCATGGGCATGGTCACCAAGTGCACTATCCCTATGCTCACTATTACTGTGAGCACTGTCACCATGGGCAACTTTACCATGGGCTCCATCATCGTGAGCATTGTCACCATGGGCACTATAACCATGAGCACGTTTACCATGGGCCTTGTCACCATGTGTAGTGTCACTATCGGTACTGTCACCATGGGAACTGCCACCAGAAACACTATCACCATGAGTACTGTCACTGTGAGCACTGCCACCTCGGAACTGCCACCATGAGCACTGTCACCATGAGAACTATCACTATGAGAACTGCCACCATGGGCACTTTCACCTTCAGCACTGTCACCATGGGTATTTTCACTATGGGCACTGTCAACGTGAGCACAGTCACCATGGGCACTGTCACCATTTTTCACTGCCAACATGTGCACTACAACCATGGGCACTGTCACCATGTGCACTATCACCGTGAGCAGTGTCACCATGATTACTGTCACCATGGACACTGTCACCATGGGCACGGCCACCAAGTGCACTATCAGTATGGGCACTATTACAGTGAGCACAGTCACCATGGGCAGTTTAACCATGAGCACTATCACTGTGAGCAATATCACCATGGGCACTATCACCATAAGCACGGTTACCATAGGCACTGTCACCAATTTTCACTGCCACCATGTGCACTACAAAAATGTGCACTGTCACCATGGGCACTATCACCGTGAGCATGGTTACCATGGGCAATCTCACCATGTACACTGCCACAATCGGTAATCTCACCCTGGGAAATGCTATCATGAGCACTGTCTCTATGAGCACTGCCACTTAGGGCACTGCCACCATGAGCACTGTCACCTTGAGAACTGTCACTATAAAAATCGCCACAATGGGCACTTTCACAATGAGTACTGTCACCATGGGTGTTGTCACTATGGGCACTGTCACTGTGAGCACTGTCACGTTGGGCACTGGCACAATGCGGACTGTCACCATGAGCACTGTCACCATGGGCACTATCACCGTTAGAATTGTCACTGTGGTCAGGGTCACCATGGACACTGTCACTGTGAGCATTGTCACAATGGGCAATATCACCCCTTGCAGTGTCACCATGGCCAGTGTCACCGTGAAGGTTGTGACCATGGGCACTGTCACCATGGGCAGTGTACCCTTGGACAATTTCGCTGGGAGTACTGTCACAATGGGCACTATCATATTGGGCACTGTCACCGTGGGCTCTGTCACCATGGACACTTTCACCGTGAGCACTGCCACTGTAACCACTCTCACCATAAGCACTGTCACCATGGGCACTGTCAGCATTTTTCACTGCCACCATGTGCACTACCACAATGTGCACTGTCACCATGGACACTATCACTGTGAGCACTGTCACCATGATTACTGTCATTAAGGGCACTCTCAACAAGTTCACGGCTACCATGTGCACTGTTACCATGGTCACTATCACTGTGAGCACAGTCACCATGGGAACTATCAATGTGGGCAATGTCATCATGAGCACTTTCACAATGGGAACTGTCACCATGGGCACTCTCAATGTTAGGCCTCTCAACATGGGCACTCTCACCACGGGCACTCTCACCACGGGCACTGTCACCATGGGCACTGTCACCATGAGAATTGTCACCATAGGCACTGTCATAGTGAGAAATGTCACCATGTGCACTGTAACCATGGGCACTATCACTGTTAGCACTATCACCATGTGCACTGTCACCATGGGCACTGGCACAATGGGCACGGCCACAAAGTGTATTATCACCATGGGCACTATCACTGTGAGGACTGTCACCATGGGCACTATCACCATGAGCTGTGTCACCATGGGCATTCTTACCGTGAGAAATGTCACCATGGGCATGGCCACTAAGTTCACTATCGCTTTGGGCAGTATTACCATGAGCACTGTCACCTTGGGCAGTTTAAACATGGGCACTATCACCATGAGCATTGTCACCATGGGCACTATCACTGTGAGCATGGTTACCATGGGCACTGTCACCATTTTTCACTGCCACCATGTGCACTACAACCATGTGCACTGGCACCATAGGAACTATCCCCGGGAGCACTGTCACCATCAGTACTGTCATCATGTTCATTGTCACCAAGGGCACAGCCACCGTATTCACTCTTACCATGGTTAGTATCACTGTGAGCACTTTCACCATGCGAACTACCAACATGGGCAATGTCATCATGAGCACTTTCACCATGCGAACACTCACAATGGGCACTTTCACCATGGGCACTATCAACGTGAGGATTCTCCCCATGGGCACTATCAGCTTGAGCAGTATCACCATGGTCACTGTCACCGTTGACACTGTCACCATAGCAATGTCACCATGGACAGTGTCACGATGAGCATTGTGATCATAGGCACTGTCACTGTGAGAAATTTCACCATGTGCACTGTCACCATGGGCACTATCACCTTGAGCAGTATCACCATGTGTACTGTCACCATGGGCACTGTCACAAAGTGCACTATCACTATGCTCACTATTACTGTGAGCACTGTCACCATGGGTAACTTAACAATGGACAGTATCACCATGAGCACTATCACCATCGGCACTATCACTGTGAGCACTGTCACCATGGGCACTATCACCATGAGCATGGGTAGCATGGGCTCTGTCACCATGTGTGCTGCCACCATCAGTACTCTCACCATGGGAATTGCCACCATGAGCAATTTCACCATGATCACTGTCACCACAAGCACTGCCACCTAGGGCACTGCCACCATGAGCACTGTCACCATGGGAACTACCAACATTGGCACTGTCATCATGAGCACTTTCACCATGTGAACTGTCACCATGGGCACATTCATTCACCATGGTCACTATCAATGTTAGGACTGTCACCATGGGCTGTATCACCTTGAGCAGTATCATCATGGTCACTGTCACCATGTGCACTGTCACTGTGGCAGTGTCACCATGGGGGGGTCACCATGGGCACCATCACGATGAGAATTGTCTCCATAGGCACTGTCACCCTGAGAACTGTCTCTGTGCTCACTGTCACCACGGGCACTATAACCTTTAGCACTATCACCATGTGTATTCTCACCATGGGCACGGTCACCGAGTGCACTATCACTATGCTCAATATTACCGTGAGCACTGTCATCATGGGCACCTTAACCATGGGCACTTTCACCATGAGCACTATCACCATCGGCACTATCATCGAGATCACTGTCACCATGGGCACTATTGCTGTGAGTATGGTTACCATGGGCACTGTCACCATGTGCCCTGCCACCATTGGTATGCTCACCATGGGAACTGCCACCATGAGCACTGTCACCATGAGCGCTGTCACTGAGAGCACTGCCACCTAGGGCACTGCCACCATGAGCATTCTGACCAGGAGAACTGTCACTATGAGAATTGTCACCATGGGCACATTCACCATGAGTACTGTCACCATGGCTATTGTCACCATGGGCACTGTAACCATGTGCTCTGTCACCACAAGCACTGCCTTCTAGGGCAGTGACACCATAAGCACTGTCACCATGAGAATTCTCATTATGAGAATTGCAACCATGGGCACTTTCACCATGAGTACTCTCACCATGAGCAATGTCACCGTGCGAACTGTCAGCACGGGGACTATCACCTTAAGCACTGCCACCATGTGTAGTGTCACCATTGGCACTGTAACCATGAGTACTGTCACCATGGTTAATATCACCATGGGCACTGTCTCTGTGAGAACTGTCACCGTGCAGCATGTCTCGATGGGCACTGGCACCAAGGACATTGTCACTATGAGCACTGTGACAATGAGCACTCTCACCGTTAGAAATCTCACCGTGCTACATTTCTCCATGGCACTGTAACCGTGAGAACTGTCACCATGGGCATTGTCACTGTCAACACAGTCACCATGGGCACTGTCATTGTGGGAACTGTCACCATGTGCACTGTCAAAATGGGCACGGCCACCAAGTGTGCTATCACCGTGGGCACTATCACTGTGAGGAATGTCACCATGGGCACTATCATCAAGAGCTGTATCACCATGGGCACTCTCACCGTGAGCAGTATCACCATGTGTACTGTCACAATGGGCTCGGCCACCAAGTGCACTATTACTATTGGCACTATTACCGTGAGTGCTGTCACCATGGGCAGTTTAACCATGGGCACTATCACTGTGAACACTGCCACCATAGGCAATGTCACCATGGGCATTTTCACCATGGGCACTGTCATCATGGGCAGTGTCACCGTGGGCACTGTCACCATGGGTACTGCAAACTTGAACACTGTCACCATGAGGAATGTGAGCATGGGTTGTCACTGTGTGCACTGTAACCATGAGCACTGTCACCATGGTCACTGTCACCATGGGCACTATCACCGTGAGCACTCTCACCACCAGTACTGTCATCATGGGCATTGTCACCAAGGGCACGGCCACCATATGCACTGTTTCCATGGTCAGTATCATTGTGAGCACTGTCACCATGGGAACTACCAACATGGGCACAGTCATCATGAACACTTTCACCATGGGAACTCTCACCATGGGCACTTTCACCATGAGAACTATCAACGTGAGGACTATCACCATGGGCACTATCACCATTGGCACTGTCACCATTGGCACTGTCACCGTGACACTATAACCATGGTCACTGTCACGATGAACATTGTCAGCATAGGCACTGTCACCGTGAGAACTCTCACCATGTGCACTGTCAACATGGGCACTATTACCTTGAGCAGTATCACCATGTGTTGTGTCACCTTGGGCACGGTCACCAAGTGCACTATCACCATTGGCACTATCACTGTGAGGACTGTCACCATGGGCACTATCACCATGAGCTGTATCAACATGGGCATTCTCACCGTGAGAAATGTCACCATGGGCACGGCCACTAAGTTCACTATCACCGTGAGGACTGTCACCATGGGCACTATCACCATGAGCTGTATCACCATGGGCATTCTCACCATGAGAAATGTCACCATGGGCACGGCCACTAAGTTCACTATCACCATGAGGACTGTCACCATGGGCACTATCACCATGAGCTGTATCACCATGGGCATTCTCACCGTGAGAAATGTCACCATGGGCACAGTCACTAAGTTCACTATCACCATGAGCAGCATCAACATCAGCACTGTCACCATGGGCACTGTCACCATGGGCATTGTCACCATAAAAATTGTCACCATAGGCAATGTTATAGTGAGAACTATCACCATGCACACTGTCACATTGGCACTATCACCATTAGCCGTATCACCATGTGTACTGTCACCATGGCACTATCACCATGAGCATTGTCACTATGAGTACAGTCATCATGGGCATTGTCACCAAGGGCACGGCCAACATGTGCACACGTACCATGGTCAATATCACTGTTAGCACTGTCACTATGGGAACTACCAACATGGGCACTTTCATAATGAGCATTTTCACCATGGGAACTGTCACCATGGGCACGTTCAACATGGGCACCTTTAACTTGAGGACTGTCACCATGGGCCCTATCAGCATGATGTCTCTCACCATGGGCACTATTGCCATGGACACTATCACCTTGAGCATTATCACCATGAGTAATGTCACCATGGGTATTGTCACTATGGTCCTTATCAGCATTAGAGCTGTCACCATGGACACTGTCACCATGAGCACTATCAGCATGGGCATTGCACCCTAGGTACTCTAACCATGGGCACTTTTACTGTGAGCACTGTTACCATGAGCTCTGTCACCCTGGGTATTGTCACCATGGGCACTATCACCATTAGAATTATGATCATGGGCACTGTCACCATGGACACTATCACCATGAGCACTGTCACCATGAGTACTGTCACCCTGGGTATTGTCACCAGGGGCACTGTCACCGTGAGCTATACACCGTGAGAATTGTGACTATGGGCACTTTCACCAGGAACAATACCACCATGGGCACTGTCACCATGTGCACTATCACCGTGAGCAAGTTGACCATGGGCACTGTCACCATGTGCAGATTCACCTTCGTTACTGTCCCCATTGGAACTGACACCACAAGCCCTGTCATCATTAGCAATGTCACCACAAGCACTGCCACCTTGGGCACTGTTACTATGAGCACTGTCACCATGAGAACTGTCGCTATGAAAACTGTCACCATGTGTATTTTCACCATGAGTACTCTCACTATAGGTATTGTCACCATTTGCACTGTCAGCATCAGCAATATTACAGTGAGCACTATCACCGTTAGCACTTTCACCATGGGCAGTTGCAACATTCGCACTGTCGCCATAAGCCTGTCACCAGGGGCACTATCGCCGTAAGCACTGTCACCATAGGCAATGGCACCATGGGCACTGTCACCATGGGAAATGTCATAACGGGCAGTGTCACCTTAGGAACTGTTAACATGGGCATTGCCACAATGGGCACTGTCACTGTGAGCACTGTCAACAAGAGCACTGTCATGGTGGGAAATGGCACCATGCGCTCTATCACTGCAAGTACTATCTCCTTAAGCAATGTCACCAAGGGCACTTTCACCATGGGCAGTGTCACCGTGGGCACTGTCAACATGGGTACTGCAACCTTGAGCACTGTCACCGTGAGTAATGACAGCATGGGTTGTCACCATGTGCACTGTAACCATGAGCACTGTCAACATGGACATTATCACCGTGAGCACTGTCACCATCGGAACTGTCATCATGGGCATTGTCACCAAGGGCACAGCCACCATATGCATTCTTTCCATGGTCAGTATCAATGTGAGCACTGTCACCATGGGAAATACCAACATGGGCACTGTCATCATGAGCACTTTCAGTGTGGGAACTCTCACCATGGGCACTTTCACCATGGGAACTATCAACGTGAGGAATGTAACCATGGGCACTATCACCTTGTGCAGTATCACCATGGTCACTGTCACCATTGGCACTGTCACTGTGGCAGTGTCACCATGGGCACTGTCACGATTATCATTGTCATCATAGGCACTGTCACCGTGAGAAGTGTCACCATGAGCACTGTCACCATGGGCACTGTCACCATGGCAGTTTCACCATGGGCAATGTCAGGATGAGCATTGTCAACATAGGCACTGTCACCGTGAGAACTGTCACCATGCGCACTGTCAACTTGGGCATTATCACCTTGAGCAGTATCACCATGTGTACTGTCACCATGGGCACGATCACCAAGTGCACTATCACTATGCTCACAATTACCATGAGCAGTGTCACCATGGGCACTATCACCATGAGCACTATCACCATCGGCACTATCACTGTGAGCACTGTCACCATGGGGACTGTAACTGTGATCACGGTTACCATGGGGAATGTCACCTTGTGCACAGCTACCATCGATACTCTCACCATGGGAACTGCCACCATGAGCACTGTCACCATGAGTACTGTCACCATGAGCACTGCCACATAGGGCCCTGACACCATGAGCACTGTCACCATGGGAAATCCAAACATGGGCACTGTCATCATGAGCACTTTCTCCATGAGAACTGTCACCATGGACACTTTCACCATGGGCATTATCAACGTTAGGACAGCCACCATGGGCAATATCACCTTGAGCAGTATCACCATGGCCACTGTCACGATGAGCATTGTCTCCATAGGCAGTGTCACCGTGAGAAACGTCAACATGCACAATGTCACTGTTGACACTATCACCATGAACACGGTTACCGTGGGCGCTGTCACCATGTGCACTGCCACCAACGGTAATCTCACCATGGGAACTGCCCCTATGAGCACTGTCACCATGAGCTCTATCACCACGAGCACTGCCACCTAGGGAACTACTACCATGAACACTGTCACCATGAGAACTGTCACTATGAGAATTGCCACCATGGGCACTTTCACCATGAGTATTGTCTCCATGGGTATTTTGACTATGGGCACTGTCACCATGATCACGGTCACCTTGAGCACTGGCACAATGCGGACTGTCACCATGAGCACTGTCAGCATTCGAACTGTCACCACGGTCACAGTCAGCATGGGCACTGTCACTGTGAGCACTGTCACGATAGGCAATGTCACCGTTTGCACTGTCACCATGGGCACTCTCAGAGAGACATCTATCACCGGGTGGTAACCATTGGAACAGTAACCATTGGCAGTGTCCCCATGGAATATTTCACTGTGAGTACTGTCACCATGGACACTATCACTATGGGCAATGTCACCGTGGGCTCTGTCACCATGGGCAGTTTCACCGGGAGCACTGCCAATGTGACTACTCTTACTATAAGCGCTGTCACCATGGGCAATTTCACCATGGGCATTTCCACCGTGGACCATATCAACATGAGCACTGTCACCAAGAGCACTGTCATGGTGGGAAGTGGCACCATGTGCACTATCACCACAAGGGCTATTACCTTAAGAAATGTCACCATGAGCATTGTTATCATGTGCACTGTCACCATGGACACTATCACCATGAGCGATCTCACCATGAGTACTGTCATCATGGGCAAAGTCACCAAGGGCACGGCCACCATCTGCAATCTTACCATGGTCACTATCACTGTCAGCACTCTCACCATGGGAAATAACAACATGGGCACTCTCATCATGAGCACTTTCACCATGTGAACTATCACCATGGGCACTTTCATCATGAGCACTATCAACGTGAGAACTCTCACCATGGGCACGGTCACCATGAGCATTGTCACCATAGGCACATTCACCATGAGAACTGTCACCATGTGCACTGTCAACAAGGGAACTATCACCTTGAGCAGTATCACCATGTGTACTGTCACCATGGGCACTGTCACCATGGGCACAGTCACCGAGTACACTATCACTATGCTCACTCTTACTGTGAGCACTGTCACCATGGGCAACTTAACCATGGGCACTATCACCATGGGCACTATCAACATTGGCACTACCACCGTGATAACTGTCACCATGGGTCATATCATCCTGAGCATGGTTACCATGGGCACTGTCACCATGTGCACTGCCCCATCGTTACTCTCACCATGGGAAATGCCACCATGAGAAATGTCACCATGAGCACTGTCACCACGAGCACTTCCACCTAGGGCACTGCCACCATGAGAACTGTCACCATGAGAACTCTCACTATGAGAATTGCCACCATGGGTAATTTCTCGATGAGCATTCTCACCATGGGTATTTTCACCTTGGGCACTGTCACTGTGGGAAGTATTACCATGAGCACTTTCACTGTGAGCACTGTAACCATGGGCACTGGCACAATGGGGACTGTCACCATGAGCCCTGTCACCCTGGGCAACGTCACCGTGAGGAGTGTCACCATAGGCAAAGTCACCGTGGGCACTGGCACCATGGGCACTGTCATTTTGAGCACTGTCACCGTGGGTAGTGCAACCATGAGCACTGTCACCATGAGCACGATCACCATTGGCAGTATCACCATGTGCACTCTCACCATGGGCACTATCACCATGAGACTGTCAGCATGGGCACTCTCACTGCGTGCACTATCACCGAGAGCAAGGTTACCATTTGTACTATCACAATGTGCAGTGTCACCATCAGTACTGTTCCCATGGGAACTGCCATCAAGAGCACTGGCACCAAGAGCACTCCCACCACGAGCACTGCCACCTTGGGCACTGTTATTATGACAAGTCTCACCATGAGAATTTTCACTATGAGAACTGCCACCATGGGTATTTTCACCATGGTACTGTCACCATGGGTATTGTCATCATTAGCACTGTCACCATGCGTAATATTACCGTATACACTATCACCGTGTTAACTGCCACAATGGGCACTGGCACAGTAAGGATTTTCACCATGAGCGCTGTCACCATAGGCACTATCACAGTGAGCACTCTCACTGTGGTCACTGTCACCATGGGCACTGTCACCATAAGCACTGTCACCATAGGCAATGTCACCATGGGCACTGTCATCATGGTCACTGTCACTGTGGACACTGTCACCATGGGCATAGCTACCATGGGCAATGTCAGTGAGTACTGTAAACATGGGTATTGCAACGATGAAAACTGTCACCATGAGCACTGTCAACATTGGCAGTATCACCATGTGCACTGTCACCATGGGCTCTATCATCATGGGAACTGTCAGCATGTGCACTGGCACCGTGGGCACTGCCACCACGGGCAATGTCACCATGGGCATTATCACCGTGAGCACTGTCAACATGAGCACATCACCATGGGCACTGTCAACATGAGTGCTCTCCAAGGGTAATGTCACCATGAGAATTGTCACCATGGGCAATTTCACCTTGAGCACTGTCACCAAAGTTATTACCACGATGAGAAATGTCACTGTGGGCACTGTCACCAGGGGCACTATCACCTTGAGCAGTATCACCATGTGTACTGTCACCATGGACACTGTCACCATGGGCACTTTCACCAAGGGAATTGTCACCATAGGCACTGTCATAGGGGGAACTATCACTAAGTGAACCGTGGTTTCAATCTCTGTTAGCACTATCACCATGTGTACTGTCACCATGGGCAGTGTCATAATGGCCACGGCCACCAACTGTACTATCACCATCAGCACGATCAGTGTGAAGACTGTCACCATGGGCACTATCACCATGAGCTGTATCACCATGGGCACTCTCACCGTGAAAAGTGTCTCCATTGGCACTGTCACCATGGACACTATCACCTTGAACAGTATCACCATGTGTACTGTCACCATGGTTACTGTCACCATGGGCATGGCCACCAAGTGCACTATCAAGATGCTCACTATTACCGTGAGCACTATCACCATGGGCACTTTAACCATGGGCACTATCACTGTGAGCAATGTCTCCATGGGCAATATCACCGTGAGCACGTTTACCATGGGAACTGTCACCATTTTTCACTGCCACCATGTACACTACAAATATGTGCACTGTCACCATGAGCACTATCACCGTGAGCACTGTCACCATGAGTACTGTCATAGTTGGTATTGTCACCAAGGGTACATTCACCATGTGCACTCTTATGATGGTCAGTATCACTGTGAGCACTCTCACCACTGGAACTACCGACATGGGCAGTATCATCATGAGCACTTTCACCATGCAAACTGTCACCCTGGGCACTTTCACCTTGGGTAGTATCAACGTGGGAACTGTCACCATGGGCAGTGTCACGATGAGAATTGTCACCATAGGAACTGTCACCGTGAGAACTGTCACCATGTGCACTGTCACCATGGGCAGTATCACCTTGAGCAGTATCACCATGTGTACTCTCACCATGGGCACTCTCACCATGGGCATGGTCACCAAGTGCACTATCCCTATGCTCACTATTACTGTGAGCACTGTCACCATGGGCAACTTTACCATGGGCTCCATCATCGTGAGCATTGTCACCATGGGCACTATAACCATGAGCACGTTTACCATGGGCCTTGTCACCATGTGTAGTGTCACTATCGGTACTGTCACCATGGGAACTGCCACCAGAAACACTATCACCATGAGTACTGTCACTGTGAGCACTGCCACCTCGGAACTGCCACCATGAGCACTGTCACCATGAGAACTATCACTATGAGAACTGCCACCATGGGCACTTTCACCTTCAGCACTGTCACCATGGGTATTTTCACTATGGGCACTGTCAACGTGAGCACAGTCACCATGGGCACTGTCACCATTTTTCACTGCCAACATGTGCACTACAACCATGGGCACTGTCACCATGTGCACTATCACCGTGAGCAGTGTCACCATGATTACTGTCACCATGGACACTGTCACCATGGGCACGGCCACCAAGTGCACTATCAGTATGGGCACTATTACAGTGAGCACAGTCACCATGGGCAGTTTAACCATGAGCACTATCACTGTGAGCAATATCACCATGGGCACTATCACCATAAGCACGGTTACCATAGGCACTGTCACCAATTTTCACTGCCACCATGTGCACTACAAAAATGTGCACTGTCACCATGGGCACTATCACCGTGAGCATGGTTACCATGGGCAATCTCACCATGTACACTGCCACAATCGGTAATCTCACCCTGGGAAATGCTATCATGAGCACTGTCTCTATGAGCACTGCCACTTAGGGCACTGCCACCATGAGCACTGTCACCTTGAGAACTGTCACTATAAAAATCGCCACATTGGGCACTTTCACAATGAGTACTGTCACCATGGGTGTTGTCACTATGGGCACTGTCACTGTGAGCACTGTCACGTTGGGCACTGGCACAATGCGGACTGTCACCATGAGCACTGTCACCATGGGCACTATCACCGTTAGAATTGTCACTGTGGTCAGGGTCACCATGGACACTGTCACTGTGAGCATTGTCACAATGGGCAATATCACCCCTTGCAGTGTCACCATGGCCAGTGTCACCGTGAAGGTTGTGACCATGGGCACTGTCACCATGGGCAGTGTACCCTTGGACAATTTCGCTGGGAGTACTGTCACAATGGGCACTATCATATTGGGCACTGTCACCGTGGGCTCTGTCACCATGGACACTTTCACCGTGAGCACTGCCACTGTAACCACTCTCACCATAAGCACTGTCACCATGGGCACTGTCAGCATTTTTCACTGCCACCATGTGCACTACCACAATGTGCACTGTCACCATGGACACTATCACTGTGAGCACTGTCACCATGATTACTGTCATTAAGGGCACTCTCAACAAGTTCACGGCTACCATGTGCACTGTTACCATGGTCACTATCACTGTGAGCACAGTCACCATGGGAACTATCAATGTGGGCAATGTCATCATGAGCACTTTCACAATGGGAACTGTCACCATGGGCACTCTCAATGTTAGGCCTCTCAACATGGGCACTCTCACCACGGGCACTCTCACCACGGGCACTGTCACCATGGGCACTGTCACCATGAGAATTGTCACCATAGGCACTGTCATAGTGAGAAATGTCACCATGTGCACTGTAACCATGGGCACTATCACTGTTAGCACTATCACCATGTGCACTGTCACCATGGGCACTGGCACAATGGGCACGGCCACAAAGTGTATTATCACCATGGGCACTATCACTGTGAGGACTGTCACCATGGGCACTATCACCATGAGCTGTGTCACCATGGGCATTCTTACCGTGAGAAATGTCACCATGGGCATGGCCACTAAGTTCACTATCGCTTTGGGCAGTATTACCATGAGCACTGTCACCTTGGGCAGTTTAAACATGGGCACTATCACCATGAGCATTGTCACCATGGGCACTATCACTGTGAGCATGGTTACCATGGGCACTGTCACCATTTTTCACTGCCACCATGTGCACTACAACCATGTGCACTGGCACCATAGGAACTATCCCCGGGAGCACTGTCACCATCAGTACTGTCATCATGTTCATTGTCACCAAGGGCACAGCCACCGTATTCACTCTTACCATGGTTAGTATCACTGTGAGCACTTTCACCATGCGAACTACCAACATGGGCAATGTCATCATGAGCACTTTCACCATGCGAACACTCACAATGGGCACTTTCACCATGGGCACTATCAACGTGAGGATTCTCCCCATGGGCACTATCAGCTTGAGCAGTATCACCATGGTCACTGTCACCGTTGACACTGTCACCATAGCAATGTCACCATGGACAGTGTCACGATGAGCATTGTGATCATAGGCACTGTCACTGTGAGAAATTTCACCATGTGCACTGTCACCATGGGCACTATCACCTTGAGCAGTATCACCATGTGTACTGTCACCATGGGCACTGTCACAAAGTGCACTATCACTATGCTCACTATTACTGTGAGCACTGTCACCATGGGTAACTTAACAATGGACAGTATCACCATGAGCACTATCACCATCGGCACTATCACTGTGAGCACTGTCACCATGGGCACTATCACCATGAGCATGGGTAGCATGGGCTCTGTCACCATGTGTGCTGCCACCATCAGTACTCTCACCATGGGAATTGCCACCATGAGCAATTTCACCATGATCACTGTCACCACAAGCACTGCCACCTAGGGCACTGCCACCATGAGCACTGTCACCATGGGAACTACCAACATTGGCACTGTCATCATGAGCACTTTCACCATGTGAACTGTCACCATGGGCACATTCATTCACCATGGTCACTATCAATGTTAGGACTGTCACCATGGGCTGTATCACCTTGAGCAGTATCATCATGGTCACTGTCACCATGTGCACTGTCACTGTGGCAGTGTCACCATGGGGGGGTCACCATGGGCACCATCACGATGAGAATTGTCTCCATAGGCACTGTCACCCTGAGAACTGTCTCTGTGCTCACTGTCACCACGGGCACTATAACCTTTAGCACTATCACCATGTGTATTCTCACCATGGGCACGGTCACCGAGTGCACTATCACTATGCTCAATATTACCGTGAGCACTGTCATCATGGGCACCTTAACCATGGGCACTTTCACCATGAGCACTATCACCATCGGCACTATCATCGAGATCACTGTCACCATGGGCACTATTGCTGTGAGTATGGTTACCATGGGCACTGTCACCATGTGCCCTGCCACCATTGGTATGCTCACCATGGGAACTGCCACCATGAGCACTGTCACCATGAGCGCTGTCACTGAGAGCACTGCCACCTAGGGCACTGCCACCATGAGCATTCTGACCAGGAGAACTGTCACTATGAGAATTGTCACCATGGGCACATTCACCATGAGTACTGTCACCATGGCTATTGTCACCATGGGCACTGTAACCATGTGCTCTGTCACCACAAGCACTGCCTTCTAGGGCAGTGACACCATAAGCACTGTCACCATGAGAATTCTCATTATGAGAATTGCAACCATGGGCACTTTCACCATGAGTACTCTCACCATGAGCAATGTCACCGTGCGAACTGTCAGCACGGGGACTATCACCTTAAGCACTGCCACCATGTGTAGTGTCACCATTGGCACTGTAACCATGAGTACTGTCACCATGGTTAATATCACCATGGGCACTGTCTCTGTGAGAACTGTCACCGTGCAGCATGTCTCGATGGGCACTGGCACCAAGGACATTGTCACTATGAGCACTGTGACAATGAGCACTCTCACCGTTAGAAATCTCACCGTGCTACATTTCTCCATGGCACTGTAACCGTGAGAACT
Organism: Mesoplodon mirus; assembly: GCF_964341445.2. Lineage (NCBI taxonomy): Eukaryota > Metazoa > Chordata > Mammalia > Artiodactyla > Ziphiidae > Mesoplodon > Mesoplodon mirus. The sequence goes on from NW_028295229.1 coordinate 86,016, forward strand.
GTCACCATGGGCATTGTCACTGTCAACACAGTCACCATGGGCACTGTCATTGTGGGAACTGTCACCATGTGCACTGTCAAAATGGGCACGGCCACCAAGTGTGCTATCACCGTGGGCACTATCACTGTGAGGAATGTCACCATGGGCACTATCATCAAGAGCTGTATCACCATGGGCACTCTCACCGTGAGCAGTATCACCATGTGTACTGTCACAATGGGCTCGGCCACCAAGTGCACTATTACTATTGGCACTATTACCGTGAGTGCTGTCACCATGGGCAGTTTAACCATGGGCACTATCACTGTGAACACTGCCACCATAGGCAATGTCACCATGGGCATTTTCACCATGGGCACTGTCATCATGGGCAGTGTCACCGTGGGCACTGTCACCATGGGTACTGCAAACTTGAACACTGTCACCATGAGGAATGTGAGCATGGGTTGTCACTGTGTGCACTGTAACCATGAGCACTGTCACCATGGTCACTGTCACCATGGGCACTATCACCGTGAGCACTCTCACCACCAGTACTGTCATCATGGGCATTGTCACCAAGGGCACGGCCACCATATGCACTGTTTCCATGGTCAGTATCATTGTGAGCACTGTCACCATGGGAACTACCAACATGGGCACAGTCATCATGAACACTTTCACCATGGGAACTCTCACCATGGGCACTTTCACCATGAGAACTATCAACGTGAGGACTATCACCATGGGCACTATCACCATTGTCACTGTCACCATTGGCACTGTCACCGTGACACTATAACCATGGTCACTGTCACGATGAACATTGTCAGCATAGGCACTGTCACCGTGAGAACTCTCACCATGTGCACTGTCAACATGGGCACTATTACCTTGAGCAGTATCACCATGTGTTGTGTCACCTTGGGCACGGTCACCAAGTGCACTATCACCATTGGCACTATCACTGTGAGGACTGTCACCATGGGCACTATCACCATGAGCTGTATCACCATGGGCATTCTCACCGTGAGAAATGTCACCATGGGCACGGCCACTAAGTTCACTATCACCGTGAGGACTGTCACCATGGGCACTATCACCATGAGCTGTATCACCATGGGCATTCTCACCATGAGAAATGTCACCATGGGCACGGCCACTAAGTTCACTATCACCATGAGGACTGTCACCATGGGCACTATCACCATGAGCTGTATCACCATGGGCATTCTCACCGTGAGAAATGTCACCATGGGCACAGTCACTAAGTTCACTATCACCATGAGCAGCATCAACATCAGCACTGTCACCATGGGCACTGTCACCATGGGCATTGTCACCATAAAAATTGTCACCATAGGCAATGTTATAGTGAGAACTATCACCATGCACACTGTCACATTGGCACTATCACCATTAGCCGTATCACCATGTGTACTGTCACCATGGCACTATCACCATGAGCATTGTCACTATGAGTACAGTCATCATGGGCATTGTCACCAAGGGCACGGCCAACATGTGCACACGTACCATGGTCAATATCACTGTTAGCACTGTCACTATGGGAACTACCAACATGGGCACTTTCATAATGAGCATTTTCACCATGGGAACTGTCACCATGGGCACGTTCAACATGGGCACCTTTAACTTGAGGACTGTCACCATGGGCCCTATCAGCATGATGTCTCTCACCATGGGCACTATTGCCATGGACACTATCACCTTGAGCATTATCACCATGAGTAATGTCACCATGGGTATTGTCACTATGGTCCTTATCAGCATTAGAGCTGTCACCATGGACACTGTCACCATGAGCACTATCAGCATGGGCATTGCACCCTAGGTACTCTAACCATGGGCACTTTTACTGTGAGCACTGTTACCATGAGCTCTGTCACCCTGGGTATTGTCACCATGGGCACTATCACCATTAGAATTATGATCATGGGCACTGTCACCATGGACACTATCACCATGAGCACTGTCACCATGAGTACTGTCACCCTGGGTATTGTCACCAGGGGCACTGTCACCGTGAGCTATACACCGTGAGAATTGTGACTATGGGCACTTTCACCAGGAACAATACCACCATGGGCACTGTCACCATGTGCACTATCACCGTGAGCAAGTTGACCATGGGCACTGTCACCATGTGCAGATTCACCTTCGTTACTGTCCCCATTGGAACTGACACCACAAGCCCTGTCATCATTAGCAATGTCACCACAAGCACTGCCACCTTGGGCACTGTTACTATGAGCACTGTCACCATGAGAACTGTCGCTATGAAAACTGTCACCATGTGTATTTTCACCATGAGTACTCTCACTATAGGTATTGTCACCATTTGCACTGTCAGCATCAGCAATATTACAGTGAGCACTATCACCGTTAGCACTTTCACCATGGGCAGTTGCAACATTCGCACTGTCGCCATAAGCCTGTCACCAGGGGCACTATCGCCGTAAGCACTGTCACCATAGGCAATGGCACCATGGGCACTGTCACCATGGGAAATGTCATAACGGGCAGTGTCACCTTAGGAACTGTTAACATGGGCATTGCCACAATGGGCACTGTCACTGTGAGCACTGTCAACAAGAGCACTGTCATGGTGGGAAATGGCACCATGCGCTCTATCACTGCAAGTACTATCTCCTTAAGCAATGTCACCAAGGGCACTTTCACCATGGGCAGTGTCACCGTGGGCACTGTCAACATGGGTACTGCAACCTTGAGCACTGTCACCGTGAGTAATGACAGCATGGGTTGTCACCATGTGCACTGTAACCATGAGCACTGTCAACATGGACATTATCACCGTGAGCACTGTCACCATCGGAACTGTCATCATGGGCATTGTCACCAAGGGCACAGCCACCATATGCATTCTTTCCATGGTCAGTATCAATGTGAGCACTGTCACCATGGGAAATACCAACATGGGCACTGTCATCATGAGCACTTTCAGTGTGGGAACTCTCACCATGGGCACTTTCACCATGGGAACTATCAACGTGAGGAATGTAACCATGGGCACTATCACCTTGTGCAGTATCACCATGGTCACTGTCACCATTGGCACTGTCACTGTGGCAGTGTCACCATGGGCACTGTCACGATTATCATTGTCATCATAGGCACTGTCACCGTGAGAAGTGTCACCATGAGCACTGTCACCATGGGCACTGTCACCATGGCAGTTTCACCATGGGCAATGTCAGGATGAGCATTGTCAACATAGGCACTGTCACCGTGAGAACTGTCACCATGCGCACTGTCAACTTGGGCATTATCACCTTGAGCAGTATCACCATGTGTACTGTCACCATGGGCACGATCACCAAGTGCACTATCACTATGCTCACAATTACCATGAGCAGTGTCACCATGGGCACTATCACCATGAGCACTATCACCATCGGCACTATCACTGTGAGCACTGTCACCATGGGGACTGTAACTGTGATCACGGTTACCATGGGGAATGTCACCTTGTGCACAGCTACCATCGATACTCTCACCATGGGAACTGCCACCATGAGCACTGTCACCATGAGTACTGTCACCATGAGCACTGCCACATAGGGCCCTGACACCATGAGCACTGTCACCATGGGAAATCCAAACATGGGCACTGTCATCATGAGCACTTTCTCCATGAGAACTGTCACCATGGACACTTTCACCATGGGCATTATCAACGTTAGGACAGCCACCATGGGCAATATCACCTTGAGCAGTATCACCATGGCCACTGTCACGATGAGCATTGTCTCCATAGGCAGTGTCACCGTGAGAAACGTCAACATGCACAATGTCACTGTTGACACTATCACCATGAACACGGTTACCGTGGGCGCTGTCACCATGTGCACTGCCACCAACGGTAATCTCACCATGGGAACTGCCCCTATGAGCACTGTCACCATGAGCTCTATCACCACGAGCACTGCCACCTAGGGAACTACTACCATGAACACTGTCACCATGAGAACTGTCACTATGAGAATTGCCACCATGGGCACTTTCACCATGAGTATTGTCTCCATGGGTATTTTGACTATGGGCACTGTCACCATGATCACGGTCACCTTGAGCACTGGCACAATGCGGACTGTCACCATGAGCACTGTCAGCATTCGAACTGTCACCACGGTCACAGTCAGCATGGGCACTGTCACTGTGAGCACTGTCACGATAGGCAATGTCACCGTTTGCACTGTCACCATGGGCACTCTCAGAGAGACATCTATCACCGGGTGGTAACCATTGGAACAGTAACCATTGGCAGTGTCCCCATGGAATATTTCACTGTGAGTACTGTCACCATGGACACTATCACTATGGGCAATGTCACCGTGGGCTCTGTCACCATGGGCAGTTTCACCGGGAGCACTGCCAATGTGACTACTCTTACTATAAGCGCTGTCACCATGGGCAATTTCACCATGGGCATTTCCACCGTGGACCATATCAACATGAGCACTGTCACCAAGAGCACTGTCATGGTGGGAAGTGGCACCATGTGCACTATCACCACAAGGGCTATTACCTTAAGAAATGTCACCATGAGCATTGTTATCATGTGCACTGTCACCATGGACACTATCACCATGAGCGATCTCACCATGAGTACTGTCATCATGGGCAAAGTCACCAAGGGCACGGCCACCATCTGCAATCTTACCATGGTCACTATCACTGTCAGCACTCTCACCATGGGAAATAACAACATGGGCACTCTCATCATGAGCACTTTCACCATGTGAACTATCACCATGGGCACTTTCATCATGAGCACTATCAACGTGAGAACTCTCACCATGGGCACGGTCACCATGAGCATTGTCACCATAGGCACATTCACCATGAGAACTGTCACCATGTGCACTGTCAACAAGGGAACTATCACCTTGAGCAGTATCACCATGTGTACTGTCACCATGGGCACTGTCACCATGGGCACAGTCACCGAGTACACTATCACTATGCTCACTCTTACTGTGAGCACTGTCACCATGGGCAACTTAACCATGGGCACTATCACCATGGGCACTATCAACATTGGCACTACCACCGTGATAACTGTCACCATGGGTCATATCATCCTGAGCATGGTTACCATGGGCACTGTCACCATGTGCACTGCCCCATCGTTACTCTCACCATGGGAAATGCCACCATGAGAAATGTCACCATGAGCACTGTCACCACGAGCACTTCCACCTAGGGCACTGCCACCATGAGAACTGTCACCATGAGAACTCTCACTATGAGAATTGCCACCATGGGTAATTTCTCGATGAGCATTCTCACCATGGGTATTTTCACCTTGGGCACTGTCACTGTGGGAAGTATTACCATGAGCACTTTCACTGTGAGCACTGTAACCATGGGCACTGGCACAATGGGGACTGTCACCATGAGCCCTGTCACCCTGGGCAACGTCACCGTGAGGAGTGTCACCATAGGCAAAGTCACCGTGGGCACTGGCACCATGGGCACTGTCATTTTGAGCACTGTCACCGTGGGTAGTGCAACCATGAGCACTGTCACCATGAGCACGATCACCATTGGCAGTATCACCATGTGCACTCTCACCATGGGCACTATCACCATGAGACTGTCAGCATGGGCACTCTCACTGCGTGCACTATCACCGAGAGCAAGGTTACCATTTGTACTATCACAATGTGCAGTGTCACCATCAGTACTGTTCCCATGGGAACTGCCATCAAGAGCACTGGCACCAAGAGCACTCCCACCACGAGCACTGCCACCTTGGGCACTGTTATTATGACAAGTCTCACCATGAGAATTTTCACTATGAGAACTGCCACCATGGGTATTTTCACCATGGTACTGTCACCATGGGTATTGTCATCATTAGCACTGTCACCATGCGTAATATTACCGTATACACTATCACCGTGTTAACTGCCACAATGGGCACTGGCACAGTAAGGATTTTCACCATGAGCGCTGTCACCATAGGCACTATCACAGTGAGCACTCTCACTGTGGTCACTGTCACCATGGGCACTGTCACCATAAGCACTGTCACCATAGGCAATGTCACCATGGGCACTGTCATCATGGTCACTGTCACTGTGGACACTGTCACCATGGGCATAGCTACCATGGGCAATGTCAGTGAGTACTGTAAACATGGGTATTGCAACGATGAAAACTGTCACCATGAGCACTGTCAACATTGGCAGTATCACCATGTGCACTGTCACCATGGGCTCTATCATCATGGGAACTGTCAGCATGTGCACTGGCACCGTGGGCACTGCCACCACGGGCAATGTCACCATGGGCATTATCACCGTGAGCACTGTCAACATGAGCACATCACCATGGGCACTGTCAACATGAGTGCTCTCCAAGGGTAATGTCACCATGAGAATTGTCACCATGGGCAATTTCACCTTGAGCACTGTCACCAAAGTTATTACCACGATGAGAAATGTCACTGTGGGCACTGTCACCAGGGGCACTATCACCTTGAGCAGTATCACCATGTGTACTGTCACCATGGACACTGTCACCATGGGCACTTTCACCAAGGGAATTGTCACCATAGGCACTGTCATAGGGGGAACTATCACTAAGTGAACCGTGGTTTCAATCTCTGTTAGCACTATCACCATGTGTACTGTCACCATGGGCAGTGTCATAATGGCCACGGCCACCAACTGTACTATCACCATCAGCACGATCAGTGTGAAGACTGTCACCATGGGCACTATCACCATGAGCTGTATCACCATGGGCACTCTCACCGTGAAAAGTGTCTCCATTGGCACTGTCACCATGGACACTATCACCTTGAACAGTATCACCATGTGTACTGTCACCATGGTTACTGTCACCATGGGCATGGCCACCAAGTGCACTATCAAGATGCTCACTATTACCGTGAGCACTATCACCATGGGCACTTTAACCATGGGCACTATCACTGTGAGCAATGTCTCCATGGGCAATATCACCGTGAGCACGTTTACCATGGGAACTGTCACCATTTTTCACTGCCACCATGTACACTACAAATATGTGCACTGTCACCATGAGCACTATCACCGTGAGCACTGTCACCATGAGTACTGTCATAGTTGGTATTGTCACCAAGGGTACATTCACCATGTGCACTCTTATGATGGTCAGTATCACTGTGAGCACTCTCACCACTGGAACTACCGACATGGGCAGTATCATCATGAGCACTTTCACCATGCAAACTGTCACCCTGGGCACTTTCACCTTGGGTAGTATCAACGTGGGAACTGTCACCATGGGCAGTGTCACGATGAGAATTGTCACCATAGGAACTGTCACCGTGAGAACTGTCACCATGTGCACTGTCACCATGGGCAGTATCACCTTGAGCAGTATCACCATGTGTACTCTCACCATGGGCACTCTCACCATGGGCATGGTCACCAAGTGCACTATCCCTATGCTCACTATTACTGTGAGCACTGTCACCATGGGCAACTTTACCATGGGCTCCATCATCGTGAGCATTGTCACCATGGGCACTATAACCATGAGCACGTTTACCATGGGCCTTGTCACCATGTGTAGTGTCACTATCGGTACTGTCACCATGGGAACTGCCACCAGAAACACTATCACCATGAGTACTGTCACTGTGAGCACTGCCACCTCGGAACTGCCACCATGAGCACTGTCACCATGAGAACTATCACTATGAGAACTGCCACCATGGGCACTTTCACCTTCAGCACTGTCACCATGGGTATTTTCACTATGGGCACTGTCAACGTGAGCACAGTCACCATGGGCACTGTCACCATTTTTCACTGCCAACATGTGCACTACAACCATGGGCACTGTCACCATGTGCACTATCACCGTGAGCAGTGTCACCATGATTACTGTCACCATGGACACTGTCACCATGGGCACGGCCACCAAGTGCACTATCAGTATGGGCACTATTACAGTGAGCACAGTCACCATGGGCAGTTTAACCATGAGCACTATCACTGTGAGCAATATCACCATGGGCACTATCACCATAAGCACGGTTACCATAGGCACTGTCACCAATTTTCACTGCCACCATGTGCACTACAAAAATGTGCACTGTCACCATGGGCACTATCACCGTGAGCATGGTTACCATGGGCAATCTCACCATGTACACTGCCACAATCGGTAATCTCACCCTGGGAAATGCTATCATGAGCACTGTCTCTATGAGCACTGCCACTTAGGGCACTGCCACCATGAGCACTGTCACCTTGAGAACTGTCACTATAAAAATCGCCACAATGGGCACTTTCACAATGAGTACTGTCACCATGGGTGTTGTCACTATGGGCACTGTCACTGTGAGCACTGTCACGTTGGGCACTGGCACAATGCGGACTGTCACCATGAGCACTGTCACCATGGGCACTATCACCGTTAGAATTGTCACTGTGGTCAGGGTCACCATGGACACTGTCACTGTGAGCATTGTCACAATGGGCAATATCACCCCTTGCAGTGTCACCATGGCCAGTGTCACCGTGAAGGTTGTGACCATGGGCACTGTCACCATGGGCAGTGTACCCTTGGACAATTTCGCTGGGAGTACTGTCACAATGGGCACTATCATATTGGGCACTGTCACCGTGGGCTCTGTCACCATGGACACTTTCACCGTGAGCACTGCCACTGTAACCACTCTCACCATAAGCACTGTCACCATGGGCACTGTCAGCATTTTTCACTGCCACCATGTGCACTACCACAATGTGCACTGTCACCATGGACACTATCACTGTGAGCACTGTCACCATGATTACTGTCATTAAGGGCACTCTCAACAAGTTCACGGCTACCATGTGCACTGTTACCATGGTCACTATCACTGTGAGCACAGTCACCATGGGAACTATCAATGTGGGCAATGTCATCATGAGCACTTTCACAATGGGAACTGTCACCATGGGCACTCTCAATGTTAGGCCTCTCAACATGGGCACTCTCACCACGGGCACTCTCACCACGGGCACTGTCACCATGGGCACTGTCACCATGAGAATTGTCACCATAGGCACTGTCATAGTGAGAAATGTCACCATGTGCACTGTAACCATGGGCACTATCACTGTTAGCACTATCACCATGTGCACTGTCACCATGGGCACTGGCACAATGGGCACGGCCACAAAGTGTATTATCACCATGGGCACTATCACTGTGAGGACTGTCACCATGGGCACTATCACCATGAGCTGTGTCACCATGGGCATTCTTACCGTGAGAAATGTCACCATGGGCATGGCCACTAAGTTCACTATCGCTTTGGGCAGTATTACCATGAGCACTGTCACCTTGGGCAGTTTAAACATGGGCACTATCACCATGAGCATTGTCACCATGGGCACTATCACTGTGAGCATGGTTACCATGGGCACTGTCACCATTTTTCACTGCCACCATGTGCACTACAACCATGTGCACTGGCACCATAGGAACTATCCCCGGGAGCACTGTCACCATCAGTACTGTCATCATGTTCATTGTCACCAAGGGCACAGCCACCGTATTCACTCTTACCATGGTTAGTATCACTGTGAGCACTTTCACCATGCGAACTACCAACATGGGCAATGTCATCATGAGCACTTTCACCATGCGAACACTCACAATGGGCACTTTCACCATGGGCACTATCAACGTGAGGATTCTCCCCATGGGCACTATCAGCTTGAGCAGTATCACCATGGTCACTGTCACCGTTGACACTGTCACCATAGCAATGTCACCATGGACAGTGTCACGATGAGCATTGTGATCATAGGCACTGTCACTGTGAGAAATTTCACCATGTGCACTGTCACCATGGGCACTATCACCTTGAGCAGTATCACCATGTGTACTGTCACCATGGGCACTGTCACAAAGTGCACTATCACTATGCTCACTATTACTGTGAGCACTGTCACCATGGGTAACTTAACAATGGACAGTATCACCATGAGCACTATCACCATCGGCACTATCACTGTGAGCACTGTCACCATGGGCACTATCACCATGAGCATGGGTAGCATGGGCTCTGTCACCATGTGTGCTGCCACCATCAGTACTCTCACCATGGGAATTGCCACCATGAGCAATTTCACCATGATCACTGTCACCACAAGCACTGCCACCTAGGGCACTGCCACCATGAGCACTGTCACCATGGGAACTACCAACATTGGCACTGTCATCATGAGCACTTTCACCATGTGAACTGTCACCATGGGCACATTCATTCACCATGGTCACTATCAATGTTAGGACTGTCACCATGGGCTGTATCACCTTGAGCAGTATCATCATGGTCACTGTCACCATGTGCACTGTCACTGTGGCAGTGTCACCATGGGGGGGTCACCATGGGCACCATCACGATGAGAATTGTCTCCATAGGCACTGTCACCCTGAGAACTGTCTCTGTGCTCACTGTCACCACGGGCACTATAACCTTTAGCACTATCACCATGTGTATTCTCACCATGGGCACGGTCACCGAGTGCACTATCACTATGCTCAATATTACCGTGAGCACTGTCATCATGGGCACCTTAACCATGGGCACTTTCACCATGAGCACTATCACCATCGGCACTATCATCGAGATCACTGTCACCATGGGCACTATTGCTGTGAGTATGGTTACCATGGGCACTGTCACCATGTGCCCTGCCACCATTGGTATGCTCACCATGGGAACTGCCACCATGAGCACTGTCACCATGAGCGCTGTCACTGAGAGCACTGCCACCTAGGGCACTGCCACCATGAGCATTCTGACCAGGAGAACTGTCACTATGAGAATTGTCACCATGGGCACATTCACCATGAGTACTGTCACCATGGCTATTGTCACCATGGGCACTGTAACCATGTGCTCTGTCACCACAAGCACTGCCTTCTAGGGCAGTGACACCATAAGCACTGTCACCATGAGAATTCTCATTATGAGAATTGCAACCATGGGCACTTTCACCATGAGTACTCTCACCATGAGCAATGTCACCGTGCGAACTGTCAGCACGGGGACTATCACCTTAAGCACTGCCACCATGTGTAGTGTCACCATTGGCACTGTAACCATGAGTACTGTCACCATGGTTAATATCACCATGGGCACTGTCTCTGTGAGAACTGTCACCGTGCAGCATGTCTCGATGGGCACTGGCACCAAGGACATTGTCACTATGAGCACTGTGACAATGAGCACTCTCACCGTTAGAAATCTCACCGTGCTACATTTCTCCATGGCACTGTAACCGTGAGAACTGTCACCATGGGCATTGTCACTGTCAACACAGTCACCATGGGCACTGTCATTGTGGGAACTGTCACCATGTGCACTGTCAAAATGGGCACGGCCACCAAGTGTGCTATCACCGTGGGCACTATCACTGTGAGGAATGTCACCATGGGCACTATCATCAAGAGCTGTATCACCATGGGCACTCTCACCGTGAGCAGTATCACCATGTGTACTGTCACAATGGGCTCGGCCACCAAGTGCACTATTACTATTGGCACTATTACCGTGAGTGCTGTCACCATGGGCAGTTTAACCATGGGCACTATCACTGTGAACACTGCCACCATAGGCAATGTCACCATGGGCATTTTCACCATGGGCACTGTCATCATGGGCAGTGTCACCGTGGGCACTGTCACCATGGGTACTGCAAACTTGAACACTGTCACCATGAGGAATGTGAGCATGGGTTGTCACTGTGTGCACTGTAACCATGAGCACTGTCACCATGGTCACTGTCACCATGGGCACTATCACCGTGAGCACTCTCACCACCAGTACTGTCATCATGGGCATTGTCACCAAGGGCACGGCCACCATATGCACTGTTTCCATGGTCAGTATCATTGTGAGCACTGTCACCATGGGAACTACCAACATGGGCACAGTCATCATGAACACTTTCACCATGGGAACTCTCACCATGGGCACTTTCACCATGAGAACTATCAACGTGAGGACTATCACCATGGGCACTATCACCATTGGCACTGTCACCATTGGCACTGTCACCGTGACACTATAACCATGGTCACTGTCACGATGAACATTGTCAGCATAGGCACTGTCACCGTGAGAACTCTCACCATGTGCACTGTCAACATGGGCACTATTACCTTGAGCAGTATCACCATGTGTTGTGTCACCTTGGGCACGGTCACCAAGTGTACTATCACCATAGGCACTATCACTGTGAGGACTGTCACCATGGGCACTATCACCATGAGCTGTATCAACATGGGCATTCTCACCGTGAGAAATGTCACCATGGGCACGGCCACTAAGTTCACTATCACCGTGAGGACTGTCACCATGGGCACTATCACCATGAGCTGTATCACCATGGGCATTCTCACCATGAGAAATGTCACCATGGGCACGGCCACTAAGTTCACTATCACCATGAGGACTGTCACCATGGGCACTATCACCATGAGCTGTATCACCATGGGCATTCTCACCGTGAGAAATGTCACCATGGGCACAGTCACTAAGTTCACTATCACCATGAGCAGCATCAACATCAGCACTGTCACCATGGGCACTGTCACCATGGGCATTGTCACCATAAAAATTGTCACCATAGGCAATGTTATAGTGAGAACTATCACCATGCACACTGTCACATTGGCACTATCACCATTAGCCGTATCACCATGTGTACTGTCACCATGGCACTATCACCATGAGCATTGTCACTATGAGTACAGTCATCATGGGCATTGTCACCAAGGGCACGGCCAACATGTGCACATGTACCATGGTCAATATCACTGTTAGCACTGTCACTATGGGAACTACCAACATGGGCACTTTCATAATGAGCATTTTCACCATGGGAACTGTCACCATGGGCACGTTCAACATGGGCACCTTTAACTTGAGGACTGTCACCATGGGCCCTATCAGCATGATGTCTCTCACCATGGGCACTATTGCCATGGACACTATCACCTTGAGCATTATCACCATGAGTAATGTCACCATGGGTATTGTCACTATGGTCCTTATCAGCATTAGAGCTGTCACCATGGACACTGTCACCATGAGCACTATCAGCATGGGCATTGCACCCTAGGTACTCTAACCATGGGCACTTTTACTGTGAGCACTGTTACCATGAGCTCTGTCACCCTGGGTATTGTCACCATGGGCACTATCACCATTAGAATTATGATCATGGGCACTGTCACCATGGACACTATCACCATGAGCACTGTCACCATGAGTACTGTCACCCTGGGTATTGTCACCAGGGGCACTGTCACCGTGAGCTATACACCGTGAGAATTGTGACTATGGGCACTTTCACCAGGAACAATACCACCATGGGCACTGTCACCATGTGCACTATCACCGTGAGCAAGTTGACCATGGGCACTGTCACCATGTGCAGATTCACCTTCGTTACTGTCCCCATTGGAACTGACACCACAAGCCCTGTCATCATTAGCAATGTCACCACAAGCACTGCCACCTTGGGCACTGTTACTATGAGCACTGTCACCATGAGAACTGTCGCTATGAAAACTGTCACCATGTGTATTTTCACCATGAGTACTCTCACTATAGGTATTGTCACCATTTGCACTGTCAGCATCAGCAATATTACAGTGAGCACTATCACCGTTAGCACTTTCACCATGGGCAGTTGCAACATTCGCACTGTCGCCATAAGCCTGTCACCAGGGGCACTATCGCCGTAAGCACTGTCACCATAGGCAATGGCACCATGGGCACTGTCACCATGGGAAATGTCATAACGGGCAGTGTCACCTTAGGAACTGTTAACATGGGCATTGCCACAATGGGCACTGTCACTGTGAGCACTGTCAACAAGAGCACTGTCATGGTGGGAAATGGCACCATGCGCTCTATCACTGCAAGTACTATCTCCTTAAGCAATGTCACCAAGGGCACTTTCACCATGGGCAGTGTCACCGTGGGCACTGTCAACATGGGTACTGCAACCTTGAGCACTGTCACCGTGAGTAATGACAGCATGGGTTGTCACCATGTGCACTGTAACCATGAGCACTGTCAACATGGACATTATCACCGTGAGCACTGTCACCATCGGAACTGTCATCATGGGCATTGTCACCAAGGGCACAGCCACCATATGCATTCTTTCCATGGTCAGTATCAATGTGAGCACTGTCACCATGGGAAATACCAACATGGGCACTGTCATCATGAGCACTTTCAGTGTGGGAACTCTCACCATGGGCACTTTCACCATGGGAACTATCAACGTGAGGAATGTAACCATGGGCACTATCACCTTGTGCAGTATCACCATGGTCACTGTCACCATTGGCACTGTCACTGTGGCAGTGTCACCATGGGCACTGTCACGATTATCATTGTCATCATAGGCACTGTCACCGTGAGAAGTGTCACCATGAGCACTGTCACCATGGGCACTGTCACCATGGCAGTTTCACCATGGGCAATGTCAGGATGAGCATTGTCAACATAGGCACTGTCACCGTGAGAACTGTCACCATGCGCACTGTCAACTTGGGCATTATCACCTTGAGCAGTATCACCATGTGTACTGTCACCATGGGCACGATCACCAAGTGCACTATCACTATGCTCACAATTACCATGAGCAGTGTCACCATGGGCACTATCACCATGAGCACTATCACCATCGGCACTATCACTGTGAGCACTGTCACCATGGGGACTGTAACTGTGATCACGGTTACCATGGGGAATGTCACCTTGTGCACAGCTACCATCGATACTCTCACCATGGGAACTGCCACCATGAGCACTGTCACCATGAGTACTGTCACCATGAGCACTGCCACATAGGGCCCTGACACCATGAGCACTGTCACCATGGGAAATCCAAACATGGGCACTGTCATCATGAGCACTTTCTCCATGAGAACTGTCACCATGGACACTTTCACCATGGGCATTATCAACGTTAGGACAGCCACCATGGGCAATATCACCTTGAGCAGTATCACCATGGCCACTGTCACGATGAGCATTGTCTCCATAGGCAGTGTCACCGTGAGAAACGTCAACATGCACAATGTCACTGTTGACACTATCACCATGAACACGGTTACCGTGGGCGCTGTCACCATGTGCACTGCCACCAACGGTAATCTCACCATGGGAACTGCCCCTATGAGCACTGTCACCATGAGCTCTATCACCACGAGCACTGCCACCTAGGGAACTACTACCATGAACACTGTCACCATGAGAACTGTCACTATGAGAATTGCCACCATGGGCACTTTCACCATGAGTATTGTCTCCATGGGTATTTTGACTATGGGCACTGTCACCATGATCACGGTCACCTTGAGCACTGGCACAATGCGGACTGTCACCATGAGCACTGTCAGCATTCGAACTGTCACCACGGTCACAGTCAGCATGGGCACTGTCACTGTGAGCACTGTCACGATAGGCAATGTCACCGTTTGCACTGTCACCATGGGCACTCTCAGAGAGACATCTATCACCGGGTGGTAACCATTGGAACAGTAACCATTGGCAGTGTCCCCATGGAATATTTCACTGTGAGTACTGTCACCATGGACACTATCACTATGGGCAATGTCACCGTGGGCTCTGTCACCATGGGCAGTTTCACCGGGAGCACTGCCAATGTGACTACTCTTACTATAAGCGCTGTCACCATGGGCAATTTCACCATGGGCATTTCCACCGTGGACCATATCAACATGAGCACTGTCACCAAGAGCACTGTCATGGTGGGAAGTGGCACCATGTGCACTATCACCACAAGGGCTATTACCTTAAGAAATGTCACCATGAGCATTGTTATCATGTGCACTGTCACCATGGACACTATCACCATGAGCGATCTCACCATGAGTACTGTCATCATGGGCAAAGTCACCAAGGGCACGGCCACCATCTGCAATCTTACCATGGTCACTATCACTGTCAGCACTCTCACCATGGGAAATAACAACATGGGCACTCTCATCATGAGCACTTTCACCATGTGAACTATCACCATGGGCACTTTCATCATGAGCACTATCAACGTGAGAACTCTCACCATGGGCACGGTCACCATGAGCATTGTCACCATAGGCACATTCACCATGAGAACTGTCACCATGTGCACTGTCAACAAGGGAACTATCACCTTGAGCAGTATCACCATGTGTACTGTCACCATGGGCACTGTCACCATGGGCACAGTCACCGAGTACACTATCACTATGCTCACTCTTACTGTGAGCACTGTCACCATGGGCAACTTAACCATGGGCACTATCACCATGGGCACTATCAACATTGGCACTACCACCGTGATAACTGTCACCATGGGTCATATCATCCTGAGCATGGTTACCATGGGCACTGTCACCATGTGCACTGCCCCATCGTTACTCTCACCATGGGAAATGCCACCATGAGAAATGTCACCATGAGCACTGTCACCACGAGCACTTCCACCTAGGGCACTGCCACCATGAGAACTGTCACCATGAGAACTCTCACTATGAGAATTGCCACCATGGGTAATTTCTCGATGAGCATTCTCACCATGGGTATTTTCACCTTGGGCACTGTCACTGTGGGAAGTATTACCATGAGCACTTTCACTGTGAGCACTGTAACCATGGGCACTGGCACAATGGGGACTGTCACCATGAGCCCTGTCACCCTGGGCAACGTCACCGTGAGGAGTGTCACCATAGGCAAAGTCACCGTGGGCACTGGCACCATGGGCACTGTCATTTTGAGCACTGTCACCGTGGGTAGTGCAACCATGAGCACTGTCACCATGAGCACGATCACCATTGGCAGTATCACCATGTGCACTCTCACCATGGGCACTATCACCATGAGACTGTCAGCATGGGCACTCTCACTGCGTGCACTATCACCGAGAGCAAGGTTACCATTTGTACTATCACAATGTGCAGTGTCACCATCAGTACTGTTCCCATGGGAACTGCCATCAAGAGCACTGGCACCAAGAGCACTCCCACCACGAGCACTGCCACCTTGGGCACTGTTATTATGACAAGTCTCACCATGAGAATTTTCACTATGAGAACTGCCACCATGGGTATTTTCACCATGGTACTGTCACCATGGGTATTGTCATCATTAGCACTGTCACCATGCGTAATATTACCGTATACACTATCACCGTGTTAACTGCCACAATGGGCACTGGCACAGTAAGGATTTTCACCATGAGCGCTGTCACCATAGGCACTATCACAGTGAGCACTCTCACTGTGGTCACTGTCACCATGGGCACTGTCACCATAAGCACTGTCACCATAGGCAATGTCACCATGGGCACTGTCATCATGGTCACTGTCACTGTGGACACTGTCACCATGGGCATAGCTACCATGGGCAATGTCAGTGAGTACTGTAAACATGGGTATTGCAACGATGAAAACTGTCACCATGAGCACTGTCAACATTGGCAGTATCACCATGTGCACTGTCACCATGGGCTCTATCATCATGGGAACTGTCAGCATGTGCACTGGCACCGTGGGCACTGCCACCACGGGCAATGTCACCATGGGCATTATCACCGTGAGCACTGTCAACATGAGCACATCACCATGGGCACTGTCAACATGAGTGCTCTCCAAGGGTAATGTCACCATGAGAATTGTCACCATGGGCAATTTCACCTTGAGCACTGTCACCAAAGTTATTACCACGATGAGAAATGTCACTGTGGGCACTGTCACCAGGGGCACTATCACCTTGAGCAGTATCACCATGTGTACTGTCACCATGGACACTGTCACCATGGGCACTTTCACCAAGGGAATTGTCACCATAGGCACTGTCATAGGGGGAACTATCACTAAGTGAACCGTGGTTTCAATCTCTGTTAGCACTATCACCATGTGTACTGTCACCATGGGCAGTGTCATAATGGCCACGGCCACCAACTGTACTATCACCATCAGCACGATCAGTGTGAAGACTGTCACCATGGGCACTATCACCATGAGCTGTATCACCATGGGCACTCTCACCGTGAAAAGTGTCTCCATTGGCACTGTCACCATGGACACTATCACCTTGAACAGTATCACCATGTGTACTGTCACCATGGTTACTGTCACCATGGGCATGGCCACCAAGTGCACTATCAAGATGCTCACTATTACCGTGAGCACTATCACCATGGGCACTTTAACCATGGGCACTATCACTGTGAGCAATGTCTCCATGGGCAATATCACCGTGAGCACGTTTACCATGGGAACTGTCACCATTTTTCACTGCCACCATGTACACTACAAATATGTGCACTGTCACCATGAGCACTATCACCGTGAGCACTGTCACCATGAGTACTGTCATAGTTGGTATTGTCACCAAGGGTACATTCACCATGTGCACTCTTATGATGGTCAGTATCACTGTGAGCACTCTCACCACTGGAACTACCGACATGGGCAGTATCATCATGAGCACTTTCACCATGCAAACTGTCACCCTGGGCACTTTCACCTTGGGTAGTATCAACGTGGGAACTGTCACCATGGGCAGTGTCACGATGAGAATTGTCACCATAGGAACTGTCACCGTGAGAACTGTCACCATGTGCACTGTCACCATGGGCAGTATCACCTTGAGCAGTATCACCATGTGTACTCTCACCATGGGCACTCTCACCATGGGCATGGTCACCAAGTGCACTATCCCTATGCTCACTATTACTGTGAGCACTGTCACCATGGGCAACTTTACCATGGGCTCCATCATCGTGAGCATTGTCACCATGGGCACTATAACCATGAGCACGTTTACCATGGGCCTTGTCACCATGTGTAGTGTCACTATCGGTACTGTCACCATGGGAACTGCCACCAGAAACACTATCACCATGAGTACTGTCACTGTGAGCACTGCCACCTCGGAACTGCCACCATGAGCACTGTCACCATGAGAACTATCACTATGAGAACTGCCACCATGGGCACTTTCACCTTCAGCACTGTCACCATGGGTATTTTCACTATGGGCACTGTCAACGTGAGCACAGTCACCATGGGCACTGTCACCATTTTTCACTGCCAACATGTGCACTACAACCATGGGCACTGTCACCATGTGCACTATCACCGTGAGCAGTGTCACCATGATTACTGTCACCATGGACACTGTCACCATGGGCACGGCCACCAAGTGCACTATCAGTATGGGCACTATTACAGTGAGCACAGTCACCATGGGCAGTTTAACCATGAGCACTATCACTGTGAGCAATATCACCATGGGCACTATCACCATAAGCACGGTTACCATAGGCACTGTCACCAATTTTCACTGCCACCATGTGCACTACAAAAATGTGCACTGTCACCATGGGCACTATCACCGTGAGCATGGTTACCATGGGCAATCTCACCATGTACACTGCCACAATCGGTAATCTCACCCTGGGAAATGCTATCATGAGCACTGTCTCTATGAGCACTGCCACTTAGGGCACTGCCACCATGAGCACTGTCACCTTGAGAACTGTCACTATAAAAATCGCCACAATGGGCACTTTCACAATGAGTACTGTCACCATGGGTGTTGTCACTATGGGCACTGTCACTGTGAGCACTGTCACGTTGGGCACTGGCACAATGCGGACTGTCACCATGAGCACTGTCACCATGGGCACTATCACCGTTAGAATTGTCACTGTGGTCAGGGTCACCATGGACACTGTCACTGTGAGCATTGTCACAATGGGCAATATCACCCCTTGCAGTGTCACCATGGCCAGTGTCACCGTGAAGGTTGTGACCATGGGCACTGTCACCATGGGCAGTGTACCCTTGGACAATTTCGCTGGGAGTACTGTCACAATGGGCACTATCATATTGGGCACTGTCACCGTGGGCTCTGTCACCATGGACACTTTCACCGTGAGCACTGCCACTGTAACCACTCTCACCATAAGCACTGTCACCATGGGCACTGTCAGCATTTTTCACTGCCACCATGTGCACTACCACAATGTGCACTGTCACCATGGACACTATCACTGTGAGCACTGTCACCATGATTACTGTCATTAAGGGCACTCTCAACAAGTTCACGGCTACCATGTGCACTGTTACCATGGTCACTATCACTGTGAGCACAGTCACCATGGGAACTATCAATGTGGGCAATGTCATCATGAGCACTTTCACAATGGGAACTGTCACCATGGGCACTCTCAATGTTAGGCCTCTCAACATGGGCACTCTCACCACGGGCACTCTCACCACGGGCACTGTCACCATGGGCACTGTCACCATGAGAATTGTCACCATAGGCACTGTCATAGTGAGAAATGTCACCATGTGCACTGTAACCATGGGCACTATCACTGTTAGCACTATCACCATGTGCACTGTCACCATGGGCACTGGCACAATGGGCACGGCCACAAAGTGTATTATCACCATGGGCACTATCACTGTGAGGACTGTCACCATGGGCACTATCACCATGAGCTGTGTCACCATGGGCATTCTTACCGTGAGAAATGTCACCATGGGCATGGCCACTAAGTTCACTATCGCTTTGGGCAGTATTACCATGAGCACTGTCACCTTGGGCAGTTTAAACATGGGCACTATCACCATGAGCATTGTCACCATGGGCACTATCACTGTGAGCATGGTTACCATGGGCACTGTCACCATTTTTCACTGCCACCATGTGCACTACAACCATGTGCACTGGCACCATAGGAACTATCCCCGGGAGCACTGTCACCATCAGTACTGTCATCATGTTCATTGTCACCAAGGGCACAGCCACCGTATTCACTCTTACCATGGTTAGTATCACTGTGAGCACTTTCACCATGCGAACTACCAACATGGGCAATGTCATCATGAGCACTTTCACCATGCGAACACTCACAATGGGCACTTTCACCATGGGCACTATCAACGTGAGGATTCTCCCCATGGGCACTATCAGCTTGAGCAGTATCACCATGGTCACTGTCACCGTTGACACTGTCACCATAGCAATGTCACCATGGACAGTGTCACGATGAGCATTGTGATCATAGGCACTGTCACTGTGAGAAATTTCACCATGTGCACTGTCACCATGGGCACTATCACCTTGAGCAGTATCACCATGTGTACTGTCACCATGGGCACTGTCACAAAGTGCACTATCACTATGCTCACTATTACTGTGAGCACTGTCACCATGGGTAACTTAACAATGGACAGTATCACCATGAGCACTATCACCATCGGCACTATCACTGTGAGCACTGTCACCATGGGCACTATCACCATGAGCATGGGTAGCATGGGCTCTGTCACCATGTGTGCTGCCACCATCAGTACTCTCACCATGGGAATTGCCACCATGAGCAATTTCACCATGATCACTGTCACCACAAGCACTGCCACCTAGGGCACTGCCACCATGAGCACTGTCACCATGGGAACTACCAACATTGGCACTGTCATCATGAGCACTTTCACCATGTGAACTGTCACCATGGGCACATTCATTCACCATGGTCACTATCAATGTTAGGACTGTCACCATGGGCTGTATCACCTTGAGCAGTATCATCATGGTCACTGTCACCATGTGCACTGTCACTGTGGCAGTGTCACCATGGGGGGGTCACCATGGGCACCATCACGATGAGAATTGTCTCCATAGGCACTGTCACCCTGAGAACTGTCTCTGTGCTCACTGTCACCACGGGCACTATAACCTTTAGCACTATCACCATGTGTATTCTCACCATGGGCACGGTCACCGAGTGCACTATCACTATGCTCAATATTACCGTGAGCACTGTCATCATGGGCACCTTAACCATGGGCACTTTCACCATGAGCACTATCACCATCGGCACTATCATCGAGATCACTGTCACCATGGGCACTATTGCTGTGAGTATGGTTACCATGGGCACTGTCACCATGTGCCCTGCCACCATTGGTATGCTCACCATGGGAACTGCCACCATGAGCACTGTCACCATGAGCGCTGTCACTGAGAGCACTGCCACCTAGGGCACTGCCACCATGAGCATTCTGACCAGGAGAACTGTCACTATGAGAATTGTCACCATGGGCACATTCACCATGAGTACTGTCACCATGGCTATTGTCACCATGGGCACTGTAACCATGTGCTCTGTCACCACAAGCACTGCCTTCTAGGGCAGTGACACCATAAGCACTGTCACCATGAGAATTCTCATTATGAGAATTGCAACCATGGGCACTTTCACCATGAGTACTCTCACCATGAGCAATGTCACCGTGCGAACTGTCAGCACGGGGACTATCACCTTAAGCACTGCCACCATGTGTAGTGTCACCATTGGCACTGTAACCATGAGTACTGTCACCATGGTTAATATCACCATGGGCACTGTCTCTGTGAGAACTGTCACCGTGCAGCATGTCTCGATGGGCACTGGCACCAAGGACATTGTCACTATGAGCACTGTGACAATGAGCACTCTCACCGTTAGAAATCTCACCGTGCTACATTTCTCCATGGCACTGTAACCGTGAGAACTGTCACCATGGGCATTGTCACTGTCAACACAGTCACCATGGGCACTGTCATTGTGGGAACTGTCACCATGTGCACTGTCAAAATGGGCACGGCCACCAAGTGTGCTATCACCGTGGGCACTATCACTGTGAGGAATGTCACCATGGGCACTATCATCAAGAGCTGTATCACCATGGGCACTCTCACCGTGAGCAGTATCACCATGTGTACTGTCACAATGGGCTCGGCCACCAAGTGCACTATTACTATTGGCACTATTACCGTGAGTGCTGTCACCATGGGCAGTTTAACCATGGGCACTATCACTGTGAACACTGCCACCATAGGCAATGTCACCATGGGCATTTTCACCATGGGCACTGTCATCATGGGCAGTGTCACCGTGGGCACTGTCACCATGGGTACTGCAAACTTGAACACTGTCACCATGAGGAATGTGAGCATGGGTTGTCACTGTGTGCACTGTAACCATGAGCACTGTCACCATGGTCACTGTCACCATGGGCACTATCACCGTGAGCACTCTCACCACCAGTACTGTCATCATGGGCATTGTCACCAAGGGCACGGCCACCATATGCACTGTTTCCATGGTCAGTATCATTGTGAGCACTGTCACCATGGGAACTACCAACATGGGCACAGTCATCATGAACACTTTCACCATGGGAACTCTCACCATGGGCACTTTCACCATGAGAACTATCAACGTGAGGACTATCACCATGGGCACTATCACCATTGGCACTGTCACCATTGGCACTGTCACCGTGACACTATAACCATGGTCACTGTCACGATGAACATTGTCAGCATAGGCACTGTCACCGTGAGAACTCTCACCATGTGCACTGTCAACATGGGCACTATTACCTTGAGCAGTATCACCATGTGTTGTGTCACCTTGGGCACGGTCACCAAGTGCACTATCACCATTGGCACTATCACTGTGAGGACTGTCACCATGGGCACTATCACCATGAGCTGTATCACCATGGGCATTCTCACCGTGAGAAATGTCACCATGGGCACGGCCACTAAGTTCACTATCACCGTGAGGACTGTCACCATGGGCACTATCACCATGAGCTGTATCACCATGGGCATTCTCACCATGAGAAATGTCACCATGGGCACGGCCACTAAGTTCACTATCACCATGAGGACTGTCACCATGGGCACTATCACCATGAGCTGTATCACCATGGGCATTCTCACCGTGAGAAATGTCACCATGGGCACAGTCACTAAGTTCACTATCACCATGAGCAGCATCAACATCAGCACTGTCACCATGGGCACTGTCACCATGGGCATTGTCACCATAAAAATTGTCACCATAGGCAATGTTATAGTGAGAACTATCACCATGCACACTGTCACATTGGCACTATCACCATTAGCCGTATCACCATGTGTACTGTCACCATGGCACTATCACCATGAGCATTGTCACTATGAGTACAGTCATCATGGGCATTGTCACCAAGGGCACGGCCAACATGTGCACACGTACCATGGTCAATATCACTGTTAGCACTGTCACTATGGGAACTACCAACATGGGCACTTTCATAATGAGCATTTTCACCATGGGAACTGTCACCATGGGCACGTTCAACATGGGCACCTTTAACTTGAGGACTGTCACCATGGGCCCTATCAGCATGATGTCTCTCACCATGGGCACTATTGCCATGGACACTATCACCTTGAGCATTATCACCATGAGTAATGTCACCATGGGTATTGTCACTATGGTCCTTATCAGCATTAGAGCTGTCACCATGGACACTGTCACCATGAGCACTATCAGCATGGGCATTGCACCCTAGGTACTCTAACCATGGGCACTTTTACTGTGAGCACTGTTACCATGAGCTCTGTCACCCTGGGTATTGTCACCATGGGCACTATCACCATTAGAATTATGATCATGGGCACTGTCACCATGGACACTATCACCATGAGCACTGTCACCATGAGTACTGTCACCCTGGGTATTGTCACCAGGGGCACTGTCACCGTGAGCTATACACCGTGAGAATTGTGACTATGGGCACTTTCACCAGGAACAATACCACCATGGGCACTGTCACCATGTGCACTATCACCGTGAGCAAGTTGACCATGGGCACTGTCACCATGTGCAGATTCACCTTCGTTACTGTCCCCATTGGAACTGACACCACAAGCCCTGTCATCATTAGCAATGTCACCACAAGCACTGCCACCTTGGGCACTGTTACTATGAGCACTGTCACCATGAGAACTGTCGCTATGAAAACTGTCACCATGTGTATTTTCACCATGAGTACTCTCACTATAGGTATTGTCACCATTTGCACTGTCAGCATCAGCAATATTACAGTGAGCACTATCACCGTTAGCACTTTCACCATGGGCAGTTGCAACATTCGCACTGTCGCCATAAGCCTGTCACCAGGGGCACTATCGCCGTAAGCACTGTCACCATAGGCAATGGCACCATGGGCACTGTCACCATGGGAAATGTCATAACGGGCAGTGTCACCTTAGGAACTGTTAACATGGGCATTGCCACAATGGGCACTGTCACTGTGAGCACTGTCAACAAGAGCACTGTCATGGTGGGAAATGGCACCATGCGCTCTATCACTGCAAGTACTATCTCCTTAAGCAATGTCACCAAGGGCACTTTCACCATGGGCAGTGTCACCGTGGGCACTGTCAACATGGGTACTGCAACCTTGAGCACTGTCACCGTGAGTAATGACAGCATGGGTTGTCACCATGTGCACTGTAACCATGAGCACTGTCAACATGGACATTATCACCGTGAGCACTGTCACCATCGGAACTGTCATCATGGGCATTGTCACCAAGGGCACAGCCACCATATGCATTCTTTCCATGGTCAGTATCAATGTGAGCACTGTCACCATGGGAAATACCAACATGGGCACTGTCATCATGAGCACTTTCAGTGTGGGAACTCTCACCATGGGCACTTTCACCATGGGAACTATCAACGTGAGGAATGTAACCATGGGCACTATCACCTTGTGCAGTATCACCATGGTCACTGTCACCATTGGCACTGTCACTGTGGCAGTGTCACCATGGGCACTGTCACGATTATCATTGTCATCATAGGCACTGTCACCGTGAGAAGTGTCACCATGAGCACTGTCACCATGGGCACTGTCACCATGGCAGTTTCACCATGGGCAATGTCAGGATGAGCATTGTCAACATAGGCACTGTCACCGTGAGAACTGTCACCATGCGCACTGTCAACTTGGGCATTATCACCTTGAGCAGTATCACCATGTGTACTGTCACCATGGGCACGATCACCAAGTGCACTATCACTATGCTCACAATTACCATGAGCAGTGTCACCATGGGCACTATCACCATGAGCACTATCACCATCGGCACTATCACTGTGAGCACTGTCACCATGGGGACTGTAACTGTGATCACGGTTACCATGGGGAATGTCACCTTGTGCACAGCTACCATCGATACTCTCACCATGGGAACTGCCACCATGAGCACTGTCACCATGAGTACTGTCACCATGAGCACTGCCACATAGGGCCCTGACACCATGAGCACTGTCACCATGGGAAATCCAAACATGGGCACTGTCATCATGAGCACTTTCTCCATGAGAACTGTCACCATGGACACTTTCACCATGGGCATTATCAACGTTAGGACAGCCACCATGGGCAATATCACCTTGAGCAGTATCACCATGGCCACTGTCACGATGAGCATTGTCTCCATAGGCAGTGTCACCGTGAGAAACGTCAACATGCACAATGTCACTGTTGACACTATCACCATGAACACGGTTACCGTGGGCGCTGTCACCATGTGCACTGCCACCAACGGTAATCTCACCATGGGAACTGCCCCTATGAGCACTGTCACCATGAGCTCTATCACCACGAGCACTGCCACCTAGGGAACTACTACCATGAACACTGTCACCATGAGAACTGTCACTATGAGAATTGCCACCATGGGCACTTTCACCATGAGTATTGTCTCCATGGGTATTTTGACTATGGGCACTGTCACCATGATCACGGTCACCTTGAGCACTGGCACAATGCGGACTGTCACCATGAGCACTGTCAGCATTCGAACTGTCACCACGGTCACAGTCAGCATGGGCACTGTCACTGTGAGCACTGTCACGATAGGCAATGTCACCGTTTGCACTGTCACCATGGGCACTCTCAGAGAGACATCTATCACCGGGTGGTAACCATTGGAACAGTAACCATTGGCAGTGTCCCCATGGAATATTTCACTGTGAGTACTGTCACCATGGACACTATCACTATGGGCAATGTCACCGTGGGCTCTGTCACCATGGGCAGTTTCACCGGGAGCACTGCCAATGTGACTACTCTTACTATAAGCGCTGTCACCATGGGCAATTTCACCATGGGCATTTCCACCGTGGACCATATCAACATGAGCACTGTCACCAAGAGCACTGTCATGGTGGGAAGTGGCACCATGTGCACTATCACCACAAGGGCTATTACCTTAAGAAATGTCACCATGAGCATTGTTATCATGTGCACTGTCACCATGGACACTATCACCATGAGCGATCTCACCATGAGTACTGTCATCATGGGCAAAGTCACCAAGGGCACGGCCACCATCTGCAATCTTACCATGGTCACTATCACTGTCAGCACTCTCACCATGGGAAATAACAACATGGGCACTCTCATCATGAGCACTTTCACCATGTGAACTATCACCATGGGCACTTTCATCATGAGCACTATCAACGTGAGAACTCTCACCATGGGCACGGTCACCATGAGCATTGTCACCATAGGCACATTCACCATGAGAACTGTCACCATGTGCACTGTCAACAAGGGAACTATCACCTTGAGCAGTATCACCATGTGTACTGTCACCATGGGCACTGTCACCATGGGCACAGTCACCGAGTACACTATCACTATGCTCACTCTTACTGTGAGCACTGTCACCATGGGCAACTTAACCATGGGCACTATCACCATGGGCACTATCAACATTGGCACTACCACCGTGATAACTGTCACCATGGGTCATATCATCCTGAGCATGGTTACCATGGGCACTGTCACCATGTGCACTGCCCCATCGTTACTCTCACCATGGGAAATGCCACCATGAGAAATGTCACCATGAGCACTGTCACCACGAGCACTTCCACCTAGGGCACTGCCACCATGAGAACTGTCACCATGAGAACTCTCACTATGAGAATTGCCACCATGGGTAATTTCTCGATGAGCATTCTCACCATGGGTATTTTCACCTTGGGCACTGTCACTGTGGGAAGTATTACCATGAGCACTTTCACTGTGAGCACTGTAACCATGGGCACTGGCACAATGGGGACTGTCACCATGAGCCCTGTCACCCTGGGCAACGTCACCGTGAGGAGTGTCACCATAGGCAAAGTCACCGTGGGCACTGGCACCATGGGCACTGTCATTTTGAGCACTGTCACCGTGGGTAGTGCAACCATGAGCACTGTCACCATGAGCACGATCACCATTGGCAGTATCACCATGTGCACTCTCACCATGGGCACTATCACCATGAGACTGTCAGCATGGGCACTCTCACTGCGTGCACTATCACCGAGAGCAAGGTTACCATTTGTACTATCACAATGTGCAGTGTCACCATCAGTACTGTTCCCATGGGAACTGCCATCAAGAGCACTGGCACCAAGAGCACTCCCACCACGAGCACTGCCACCTTGGGCACTGTTATTATGACAAGTCTCACCATGAGAATTTTCACTATGAGAACTGCCACCATGGGTATTTTCACCATGGTACTGTCACCATGGGTATTGTCATCATTAGCACTGTCACCATGCGTAATATTACCGTATACACTATCACCGTGTTAACTGCCACAATGGGCACTGGCACAGTAAGGATTTTCACCATGAGCGCTGTCACCATAGGCACTATCACAGTGAGCACTCTCACTGTGGTCACTGTCACCATGGGCACTGTCACCATAAGCACTGTCACCATAGGCAATGTCACCATGGGCACTGTCATCATGGTCACTGTCACTGTGGACACTGTCACCATGGGCATAGCTACCATGGGCAATGTCAGTGAGTACTGTAAACATGGGTATTGCAACGATGAAAACTGTCACCATGAGCACTGTCAACATTGGCAGTATCACCATGTGCACTGTCACCATGGGCTCTATCATCATGGGAACTGTCAGCATGTGCACTGGCACCGTGGGCACTGCCACCACGGGCAATGTCACCATGGGCATTATCACCGTGAGCACTGTCAACATGAGCACATCACCATGGGCACTGTCAACATGAGTGCTCTCCAAGGGTAATGTCACCATGAGAATTGTCACCATGGGCAATTTCACCTTGAGCACTGTCACCAAAGTTATTACCACGATGAGAAATGTCACTGTGGGCACTGTCACCAGGGGCACTATCACCTTGAGCAGTATCACCATGTGTACTGTCACCATGGACACTGTCACCATGGGCACTTTCACCAAGGGAATTGTCACCATAGGCACTGTCATAGGGGGAACTATCACTAAGTGAACCGTGGTTTCAATCTCTGTTAGCACTATCACCATGTGTACTGTCACCATGGGCAGTGTCATAATGGCCACGGCCACCAACTGTACTATCACCATCAGCACGATCAGTGTGAAGACTGTCACCATGGGCACTATCACCATGAGCTGTATCACCATGGGCACTCTCACCGTGAAAAGTGTCTCCATTGGCACTGTCACCATGGACACTATCACCTTGAACAGTATCACCATGTGTACTGTCACCATGGTTACTGTCACCATGGGCATGGCCACCAAGTGCACTATCAAGATGCTCACTATTACCGTGAGCACTATCACCATGGGCACTTTAACCATGGGCACTATCACTGTGAGCAATGTCTCCATGGGCAATATCACCGTGAGCACGTTTACCATGGGAACTGTCACCATTTTTCACTGCCACCATGTACACTACAAATATGTGCACTGTCACCATGAGCACTATCACCGTGAGCACTGTCACCATGAGTACTGTCATAGTTGGTATTGTCACCAAGGGTACATTCACCATGTGCACTCTTATGATGGTCAGTATCACTGTGAGCACTCTCACCACTGGAACTACCGACATGGGCAGTATCATCATGAGCACTTTCACCATGCAAACTGTCACCCTGGGCACTTTCACCTTGGGTAGTATCAACGTGGGAACTGTCACCATGGGCAGTGTCACGATGAGAATTGTCACCATAGGAACTGTCACCGTGAGAACTGTCACCATGTGCACTGTCACCATGGGCAGTATCACCTTGAGCAGTATCACCATGTGTACTCTCACCATGGGCACTCTCACCATGGGCATGGTCACCAAGTGCACTATCCCTATGCTCACTATTACTGTGAGCACTGTCACCATGGGCAACTTTACCATGGGCTCCATCATCGTGAGCATTGTCACCATGGGCACTATAACCATGAGCACGTTTACCATGGGCCTTGTCACCATGTGTAGTGTCACTATCGGTACTGTCACCATGGGAACTGCCACCAGAAACACTATCACCATGAGTACTGTCACTGTGAGCACTGCCACCTCGGAACTGCCACCATGAGCACTGTCACCATGAGAACTATCACTATGAGAACTGCCACCATGGGCACTTTCACCTTCAGCACTGTCACCATGGGTATTTTCACTATGGGCACTGTCAACGTGAGCACAGTCACCATGGGCACTGTCACCATTTTTCACTGCCAACATGTGCACTACAACCATGGGCACTGTCACCATGTGCACTATCACCGTGAGCAGTGTCACCATGATTACTGTCACCATGGACACTGTCACCATGGGCACGGCCACCAAGTGCACTATCAGTATGGGCACTATTACAGTGAGCACAGTCACCATGGGCAGTTTAACCATGAGCACTATCACTGTGAGCAATATCACCATGGGCACTATCACCATAAGCACGGTTACCATAGGCACTGTCACCAATTTTCACTGCCACCATGTGCACTACAAAAATGTGCACTGTCACCATGGGCACTATCACCGTGAGCATGGTTACCATGGGCAATCTCACCATGTACACTGCCACAATCGGTAATCTCACCCTGGGAAATGCTATCATGAGCACTGTCTCTATGAGCACTGCCACTTAGGGCACTGCCACCATGAGCACTGTCACCTTGAGAACTGTCACTATAAAAATCGCCACAATGGGCACTTTCACAATGAGTACTGTCACCATGGGTGTTGTCACTATGGGCACTGTCACTGTGAGCACTGTCACGTTGGGCACTGGCACAATGCGGACTGTCACCATGAGCACTGTCACCATGGGCACTATCACCGTTAGAATTGTCACTGTGGTCAGGGTCACCATGGACACTGTCACTGTGAGCATTGTCACAATGGGCAATATCACCCCTTGCAGTGTCACCATGGCCAGTGTCACCGTGAAGGTTGTGACCATGGGCACTGTCACCATGGGCAGTGTACCCTTGGACAATTTCGCTGGGAGTACTGTCACAATGGGCACTATCATATTGGGCACTGTCACCGTGGGCTCTGTCACCATGGACACTTTCACCGTGAGCACTGCCACTGTAACCACTCTCACCATAAGCACTGTCACCATGGGCACTGTCAGCATTTTTCACTGCCACCATGTGCACTACCACAATGTGCACTGTCACCATGGACACTATCACTGTGAGCACTGTCACCATGATTACTGTCATTAAGGGCACTCTCAACAAGTTCACGGCTACCATGTGCACTGTTACCATGGTCACTATCACTGTGAGCACAGTCACCATGGGAACTATCAATGTGGGCAATGTCATCATGAGCACTTTCACAATGGGAACTGTCACCATGGGCACTCTCAATGTTAGGCCTCTCAACATGGGCACTCTCACCACGGGCACTCTCACCACGGGCACTGTCACCATGGGCACTGTCACCATGAGAATTGTCACCATAGGCACTGTCATAGTGAGAAATGTCACCATGTGCACTGTAACCATGGGCACTATCACTGTTAGCACTATCACCATGTGCACTGTCACCATGGGCACTGGCACAATGGGCACGGCCACAAAGTGTATTATCACCATGGGCACTATCACTGTGAGGACTGTCACCATGGGCACTATCACCATGAGCTGTGTCACCATGGGCATTCTTACCGTGAGAAATGTCACCATGGGCATGGCCACTAAGTTCACTATCGCTTTGGGCAGTATTACCATGAGCACTGTCACCTTGGGCAGTTTAAACATGGGCACTATCACCATGAGCATTGTCACCATGGGCACTATCACTGTGAGCATGGTTACCATGGGCACTGTCACCATTTTTCACTGCCACCATGTGCACTACAACCATGTGCACTGGCACCATAGGAACTATCCCCGGGAGCACTGTCACCATCAGTACTGTCATCATGTTCATTGTCACCAAGGGCACAGCCACCGTATTCACTCTTACCATGGTTAGTATCACTGTGAGCACTTTCACCATGCGAACTACCAACATGGGCAATGTCATCATGAGCACTTTCACCATGCGAACACTCACAATGGGCACTTTCACCATGGGCACTATCAACGTGAGGATTCTCCCCATGGGCACTATCAGCTTGAGCAGTATCACCATGGTCACTGTCACCGTTGACACTGTCACCATAGCAATGTCACCATGGACAGTGTCACGATGAGCATTGTGATCATAGGCACTGTCACTGTGAGAAATTTCACCATGTGCACTGTCACCATGGGCACTATCACCTTGAGCAGTATCACCATGTGTACTGTCACCATGGGCACTGTCACAAAGTGCACTATCACTATGCTCACTATTACTGTGAGCACTGTCACCATGGGTAACTTAACAATGGACAGTATCACCATGAGCACTATCACCATCGGCACTATCACTGTGAGCACTGTCACCATGGGCACTATCACCATGAGCATGGGTAGCATGGGCTCTGTCACCATGTGTGCTGCCACCATCAGTACTCTCACCATGGGAATTGCCACCATGAGCAATTTCACCATGATCACTGTCACCACAAGCACTGCCACCTAGGGCACTGCCACCATGAGCACTGTCACCATGGGAACTACCAACATTGGCACTGTCATCATGAGCACTTTCACCATGTGAACTGTCACCATGGGCACATTCATTCACCATGGTCACTATCAATGTTAGGACTGTCACCATGGGCTGTATCACCTTGAGCAGTATCATCATGGTCACTGTCACCATGTGCACTGTCACTGTGGCAGTGTCACCATGGGGGGGTCACCATGGGCACCATCACGATGAGAATTGTCTCCATAGGCACTGTCACCCTGAGAACTGTCTCTGTGCTCACTGTCACCACGGGCACTATAACCTTTAGCACTATCACCATGTGTATTCTCACCATGGGCACGGTCACCGAGTGCACTATCACTATGCTCAATATTACCGTGAGCACTGTCATCATGGGCACCTTAACCATGGGCACTTTCACCATGAGCACTATCACCATCGGCACTATCATCGAGATCACTGTCACCATGGGCACTATTGCTGTGAGTATGGTTACCATGGGCACTGTCACCATGTGCCCTGCCACCATTGGTATGCTCACCATGGGAACTGCCACCATGAGCACTGTCACCATGAGCGCTGTCACTGAGAGCACTGCCACCTAGGGCACTGCCACCATGAGCATTCTGACCAGGAGAACTGTCACTATGAGAATTGTCACCATGGGCACATTCACCATGAGTACTGTCACCATGGCTATTGTCACCATGGGCACTGTAACCATGTGCTCTGTCACCACAAGCACTGCCTTCTAGGGCAGTGACACCATAAGCACTGTCACCATGAGAATTCTCATTATGAGAATTGCAACCATGGGCACTTTCACCATGAGTACTCTCACCATGAGCAATGTCACCGTGCGAACTGTCAGCACGGGGACTATCACCTTAAGCACTGCCACCATGTGTAGTGTCACCATTGGCACTGTAACCATGAGTACTGTCACCATGGTTAATATCACCATGGGCACTGTCTCTGTGAGAACTGTCACCGTGCAGCATGTCTCGATGGGCACTGGCACCAAGGACATTGTCACTATGAGCACTGTGACAATGAGCACTCTCACCGTTAGAAATCTCACCGTGCTACATTTCTCCATGGCACTGTAACCGTGAGAACTGTCACCATGGGCATTGTCACTGTCAACACAGTCACCATGGGCACTGTCATTGTGGGAACTGTCACCATGTGCACTGTCAAAATGGGCACGGCCACCAAGTGTGCTATCACCGTGGGCACTATCACTGTGAGGAATGTCACCATGGGCACTATCATCAAGAGCTGTATCACCATGGGCACTCTCACCGTGAGCAGTATCACCATGTGTACTGTCACAATGGGCTCGGCCACCAAGTGCACTATTACTATTGGCACTATTACCGTGAGTGCTGTCACCATGGGCAGTTTAACCATGGGCACTATCACTGTGAACACTGCCACCATAGGCAATGTCACCATGGGCATTTTCACCATGGGCACTGTCATCATGGGCAGTGTCACCGTGGGCACTGTCACCATGGGTACTGCAAACTTGAACACTGTCACCATGAGGAATGTGAGCATGGGTTGTCACTGTGTGCACTGTAACCATGAGCACTGTCACCATGGTCACTGTCACCATGGGCACTATCACCGTGAGCACTCTCACCACCAGTACTGTCATCATGGGCATTGTCACCAAGGGCACGGCCACCATATGCACTGTTTCCATGGTCAGTATCATTGTGAGCACTGTCACCATGGGAACTACCAACATGGGCACAGTCATCATGAACACTTTCACCATGGGAACTCTCACCATGGGCACTTTCACCATGAGAACTATCAACGTGAGGACTATCACCATGGGCACTAACACCATTGGCACTGTCACCATTGGCACTGTCACCGTGACACTATAACCATGGTCACTGTCACGATGAACATTGTCAGCATAGGCACTGTCACCGTGAGAACTCTCACCATGTGCACTGTCAACATGGGCACTATTACCTTGAGCAGTATCACCATGTGTTGTGTCACCTTGGGCACGGTCACCAAGTGTACTATCACCATAGGCACTATCACTGTGAGGACTGTCACCATGGGCACTATCACCATGAGCTGTATCAACATGGGCATTCTCACCGTGAGAAATGTCACCATGGGCACGGCCACTAAGTTCACTATCACCGTGAGGACTGTCACCATGGGCACTATCACCATGAGCTGTATCACCATGGGCATTCTCACCATGAGAAATGTCACCATGGGCACGGCCACTAAGTTCACTATCACCATGAGGACTGTCACCATGGGCACTATCACCATGAGCTGTATCACCATGGGCATTCTCACCGTGAGAAATGTCACCATGGGCACAGTCACTAAGTTCACTATCACCATGAGCAGCATCAACATCAGCACTGTCACCATGGGCACTGTCACCATGGGCATTGTCACCATAAAAATTGTCACCATAGGCAATGTTATAGTGAGAACTATCACCATGCACACTGTCACATTGGCACTATCACCATTAGCCGTATCACCATGTGTACTGTCACCATGGCACTATCACCATGAGCATTGTCACTATGAGTACAGTCATCATGGGCATTGTCACCAAGGGCACGGCCAACATGTGCACACGTACCATGGTCAATATCACTGTTAGCACTGTCACTATGGGAACTACCAACATGGGCACTTTCATAATGAGCATTTTCACCATGGGAACTGTCACCATGGGCACGTTCAACATGGGCACCTTTAACTTGAGGACTGTCACCATGGGCCCTATCAGCATGATGTCTCTCACCATGGGCACTATTGCCATGGACACTATCACCTTGAGCATTATCACCATGAGTAATGTCACCATGGGTATTGTCACTATGGTCCTTATCAGCATTAGAGCTGTCACCATGGACACTGTCACCATGAGCACTATCAGCATGGGCATTGCACCCTAGGTACTCTAACCATGGGCACTTTTACTGTGAGCACTGTTACCATGAGCTCTGTCACCCTGGGTATTGTCACCATGGGCACTATCACCATTAGAATTATGATCATGGGCACTGTCACCATGGACACTATCACCATGAGCACTGTCACCATGAGTACTGTCACCCTGGGTATTGTCACCAGGGGCACTGTCACCGTGAGCTATACACCGTGAGAATTGTGACTATGGGCACTTTCACCAGGAACAATACCACCATGGGCACTGTCACCATGTGCACTATCACCGTGAGCAAGTTGACCATGGGCACTGTCACCATGTGCAGATTCACCTTCGTTACTGTCCCCATTGGAACTGACACCACAAGCCCTGTCATCATTAGCAATGTCACCACAAGCACTGCCACCTTGGGCACTGTTACTATGAGCACTGTCACCATGAGAACTGTCGCTATGAAAACTGTCACCATGTGTATTTTCACCATGAGTACTCTCACTATAGGTATTGTCACCATTTGCACTGTCAGCATCAGCAATATTACAGTGAGCACTATCACCGTTAGCACTTTCACCATGGGCAGTTGCAACATTCGCACTGTCGCCATAAGCCTGTCACCAGGGGCACTATCGCCGTAAGCACTGTCACCATAGGCAATGGCACCATGGGCACTGTCACCATGGGAAATGTCATAACGGGCAGTGTCACCTTAGGAACTGTTAACATGGGCATTGCCACAATGGGCACTGTCACTGTGAGCACTGTCAACAAGAGCACTGTCATGGTGGGAAATGGCACCATGCGCTCTATCACTGCAAGTACTATCTCCTTAAGCAATGTCACCAAGGGCACTTTCACCATGGGCAGTGTCACCGTGGGCACTGTCAACATGGGTACTGCAACCTTGAGCACTGTCACCGTGAGTAATGACAGCATGGGTTGTCACCATGTGCACTGTAACCATGAGCACTGTCAACATGGACATTATCACCGTGAGCACTGTCACCATCGGAACTGTCATCATGGGCATTGTCACCAAGGGCACAGCCACCATATGCATTCTTTCCATGGTCAGTATCAATGTGAGCACTGTCACCATGGGAAATACCAACATGGGCACTGTCATCATGAGCACTTTCAGTGTGGGAACTCTCACCATGGGCACTTTCACCATGGGAACTATCAACGTGAGGAATGTAACCATGGGCACTATCACCTTGTGCAGTATCACCATGGTCACTGTCACCATTGGCACTGTCACTGTGGCAGTGTCACCATGGGCACTGTCACGATTATCATTGTCATCATAGGCACTGTCACCGTGAGAAGTGTCACCATGAGCACTGTCACCATGGGCACTGTCACCATGGCAGTTTCACCATGGGCAATGTCAGGATGAGCATTGTCAACATAGGCACTGTCACCGTGAGAACTGTCACCATGCGCACTGTCAACTTGGGCATTATCACCTTGAGCAGTATCACCATGTGTACTGTCACCATGGGCACGATCACCAAGTGCACTATCACTATGCTCACAATTACCATGAGCAGTGTCACCATGGGCACTATCACCATGAGCACTATCACCATCGGCACTATCACTGTGAGCACTGTCACCATGGGGACTGTAACTGTGATCACGGTTACCATGGGGAATGTCACCTTGTGCACAGCTACCATCGATACTCTCACCATGGGAACTGCCACCATGAGCACTGTCACCATGAGTACTGTCACCATGAGCACTGCCACATAGGGCCCTGACACCATGAGCACTGTCACCATGGGAAATCCAAACATGGGCACTGTCATCATGAGCACTTTCTCCATGAGAACTGTCACCATGGACACTTTCACCATGGGCATTATCAACGTTAGGACAGCCACCATGGGCAATATCACCTTGAGCAGTATCACCATGGCCACTGTCACGATGAGCATTGTCTCCATAGGCAGTGTCACCGTGAGAAACGTCAACATGCACAATGTCACTGTTGACACTATCACCATGAACACGGTTACCGTGGGCGCTGTCACCATGTGCACTGCCACCAACGGTAATCTCACCATGGGAACTGCCCCTATGAGCACTGTCACCATGAGCTCTATCACCACGAGCACTGCCACCTAGGGAACTACTACCATGAACACTGTCACCATGAGAACTGTCACTATGAGAATTGCCACCATGGGCACTTTCACCATGAGTATTGTCTCCATGGGTATTTTGACTATGGGCACTGTCACCATGATCACGGTCACCTTGAGCACTGGCACAATGCGGACTGTCACCATGAGCACTGTCAGCATTCGAACTGTCACCACGGTCACAGTCAGCATGGGCACTGTCACTGTGAGCACTGTCACGATAGGCAATGTCACCGTTTGCACTGTCACCATGGGCACTCTCAGAGAGACATCTATCACCGGGTGGTAACCATTGGAACAGTAACCATTGGCAGTGTCCCCATGGAATATTTCACTGTGAGTACTGTCACCATGGACACTATCACTATGGGCAATGTCACCGTGGGCTCTGTCACCATGGGCAGTTTCACCGGGAGCACTGCCAATGTGACTACTCTTACTATAAGCGCTGTCACCATGGGCAATTTCACCATGGGCATTTCCACCGTGGAACATATCAACATGAGCACTGTCACCAAGAGCACTGTCATGGTGGGAAGTGGCACCATGTGCACTATCACCACAAGGGCTATTACCTTAAGAAATGTCACCATGAGCATTGTTATCATGTGCACTGTCACCATGGACACTATCACCATGAGCGATCTCACCATGAGTACTGTCATCATGGGCAAAGTCACCAAGGGCACGGCCACCATCTGCAATCTTACCATGGTCACTATCACTGTCAGCACTCTCACCATGGGAAATAACAACATGGGCACTCTCATCATGAGCACTTTCACCATGTGAACTATCACCATGGGCACTTTCATCATGAGCACTATCAACGTGAGAACTCTCACCATGGGCACGGTCACCATGAGCATTGTCACCATAGGCACATTCACCATGAGAACTGTCACCATGTGCACTGTCAACAAGGGAACTATCACCTTGAGCAGTATCACCATGTGTACTGTCACCATGGGCACTGTCACCATGGGCACAGTCACCGAGTACACTATCACTATGCTCACTCTTACTGTGAGCACTGTCACCATGGGCAACTTAACCATGGGCACTATCACCATGGGCACTATCAACATTGGCACTACCACCGTGATAACTGTCACCATGGGTCATATCATCCTGAGCATGGTTACCATGGGCACTGTCACCATGTGCACTGCCCCATCGTTACTCTCACCATGGGAAATGCCACCATGAGAAATGTCACCATGAGCACTGTCACCACGAGCACTTCCACCTAGGGCACTGCCACCATGAGAACTGTCACCATGAGAACTCTCACTATGAGAATTGCCACCATGGGTAATTTCTCGATGAGCATTCTCACCATGGGTATTTTCACCTTGGGCACTGTCACTGTGGGAAGTATTACCATGAGCACTTTCACTGTGAGCACTGTAACCATGGGCACTGGCACAATGGGGACTGTCACCATGAGCCCTGTCACCCTGGGCAACGTCACCGTGAGGAGTGTCACCATAGGCAAAGTCACCGTGGGCACTGGCACCATGGGCACTGTCATTTTGAGCACTGTCACCGTGGGTAGTGCAACCATGAGCACTGTCACCATGAGCACGATCACCATTGGCAGTATCACCATGTGCACTCTCACCATGGGCACTATCACCATGAGACTGTCAGCATGGGCACTCTCACTGCGTGCACTATCACCGAGAGCAAGGTTACCATTTGTACTATCACAATGTGCAGTGTCACCATCAGTACTGTTCCCATGGGAACTGCCATCAAGAGCACTGGCACCAAGAGCACTCCCACCACGAGCACTGCCACCTTGGGCACTGTTATTATGACAAGTCTCACCATGAGAATTTTCACTATGAGAACTGCCACCATGGGTATTTTCACCATGGTACTGTCACCATGGGTATTGTCATCATTAGCACTGTCACCATGCGTAATATTACCGTATACACTATCACCGTGTTAACTGCCACAATGGGCACTGGCACAGTAAGGATTTTCACCATGAGCGCTGTCACCATAGGCACTATCACAGTGAGCACTCTCACTGTGGTCACTGTCACCATGGGCACTGTCACCATAAGCACTGTCACCATAGGCAATGTCACCATGGGCACTGTCATCATGGTCACTGTCACTGTGGACACTGTCACCATGGGCATAGCTACCATGGGCAATGTCAGTGAGTACTGTAAACATGGGTATTGCAACGATGAAAACTGTCACCATGAGCACTGTCAACATTGGCAGTATCACCATGTGCACTGTCACCATGGGCTCTATCATCATGGGAACTGTCAGCATGTGCACTGGCACCGTGGGCACTGCCACCACGGGCAATGTCACCATGGGCATTATCACCGTGAGCACTGTCAACATGAGCACATCACCATGGGCACTGTCAACATGAGTGCTCTCCAAGGGTAATGTCACCATGAGAATTGTCACCATGGGCAATTTCACCTTGAGCACTGTCACCAAAGTTATTACCACGATGAGAAATGTCACTGTGGGCACTGTCACCAGGGGCACTATCACCTTGAGCAGTATCACCATGTGTACTGTCACCATGGACACTGTCACCATGGGCACTTTCACCAAGGGAATTGTCACCATAGGCACTGTCATAGGGGGAACTATCACTAAGTGAACCGTGGTTTCAATCTCTGTTAGCACTATCACCATGTGTACTGTCACCATGGGCAGTGTCATAATGGCCACGGCCACCAACTGTACTATCACCATCAGCACGATCAGTGTGAAGACTGTCACCATGGGCACTATCACCATGAGCTGTATCACCATGGGCACTCTCACCGTGAAAAGTGTCTCCATTGGCACTGTCACCATGGACACTATCACCTTGAACAGTATCACCATGTGTACTGTCACCATGGTTACTGTCACCATGGGCATGGCCACCAAGTGCACTATCAAGATGCTCACTATTACCGTGAGCACTATCACCATGGGCACTTTAACCATGGGCACTATCACTGTGAGCAATGTCTCCATGGGCAATATCACCGTGAGCACGTTTACCATGGGAACTGTCACC
The DNA here is from genome assembly GCF_964341445.2 of Mesoplodon mirus. NCBI lineage: Eukaryota > Metazoa > Chordata > Mammalia > Artiodactyla > Ziphiidae > Mesoplodon > Mesoplodon mirus. The sequence goes on from NW_028295229.1 coordinate 126,984, forward strand.
ATTTTTCACTGCCACCATGTACACTACAAATATGTGCACTGTCACCATGAGCACTATCACCGTGAGCACTGTCACCATGAGTACTGTCATAGTTGGTATTGTCACCAAGGGTACATTCACCATGTGCACTCTTATGATGGTCAGTATCACTGTGAGCACTCTCACCACTGGAACTACCGACATGGGCAGTATCATCATGAGCACTTTCACCATGCAAACTGTCACCCTGGGCACTTTCACCTTGGGTAGTATCAACGTGGGAACTGTCACCATGGGCAGTGTCACGATGAGAATTGTCACCATAGGAACTGTCACCGTGAGAACTGTCACCATGTGCACTGTCACCATGGGCAGTATCACCTTGAGCAGTATCACCATGTGTACTCTCACCATGGGCACTCTCACCATGGGCATGGTCACCAAGTGCACTATCCCTATGCTCACTATTACTGTGAGCACTGTCACCATGGGCAACTTTACCATGGGCTCCATCATCGTGAGCATTGTCACCATGGGCACTATAACCATGAGCACGTTTACCATGGGCCTTGTCACCATGTGTAGTGTCACTATCGGTACTGTCACCATGGGAACTGCCACCAGAAGCACTATCACCATGAGTACTGTCACTGTGAGCACTGCCACCTCGGAACTGCCACCATGAGCACTGTCACCATGAGAACTATCACTATGAGAACTGCCACCATGGGCACTTTCACCTTCAGCACTGTCACCATGGGTATTTTCACTATGGGCACTGTCAACGTGAGCACAGTCACCATGGGCACTGTCACCATTTTTCACTGCCAACATGTGCACTACAACCATGGGCACTGTCACCATGTGCACTATCACCGTGAGCAGTGTCACCATGATTACTGTCACCATGGACACTGTCACCATGGGCACGGCCACCAAGTGCACTATCAGTATGGGCACTATTACAGTGAGCACAGTCACCATGGGCAGTTTAACCATGAGCACTATCACTGTGAGCAATATCACCATGGGCACTATCACCATAAGCACGGTTACCATAGGCACTGTCACCAATTTTCACTGCCACCATGTGCACTACAAAAATGTGCACTGTCACCATGGGCACTATCACCGTGAGCATGGTTACCATGGGCAATCTCACCATGTACACTGCCACAATCGGTAATCTCACCCTGGGAAATGCTATCATGAGCACTGTCTCTATGAGCACTGCCACTTAGGGCACTGCCACCATGAGCACTGTCACCTTGAGAACTGTCACTATAAAAATCGCCACAATGGGCACTTTCACAATGAGTACTGTCACCATGGGTGTTGTCACTATGGGCACTGTCACTGTGAGCACTGTCACGTTGGGCACTGGCACAATGCGGACTGTCACCATGAGCACTGTCACCATGGGCACTATCACCGTTAGAATTGTCACTGTGGTCAGGGTCACCATGGACACTGTCACTGTGAGCATTGTCACAATGGGCAATATCACCCCTTGCAGTGTCACCATGGCCAGTGTCACCGTGAAGGTTGTGACCATGGGCACTGTCACCATGGGCAGTGTACCCTTGGACAATTTCGCTGGGAGTACTGTCACAATGGGCACTATCATATTGGGCACTGTCACCGTGGGCTCTGTCACCATGGACACTTTCACCGTGAGCACTGCCACTGTAACCACTCTCACCATAAGCACTGTCACCATGGGCACTGTCAGCATTTTTCACTGCCACCATGTGCACTACCACAATGTGCACTGTCACCATGGACACTATCACTGTGAGCACTGTCACCATGATTACTGTCATTAAGGGCACTCTCAACAAGTTCACGGCTACCATGTGCACTGTTACCATGGTCACTATCACTGTGAGCACAGTCACCATGGGAACTATCAATGTGGGCAATGTCATCATGAGCACTTTCACAATGGGAACTGTCACCATGGGCACTCTCAATGTTAGGCCTCTCAACATGGGCACTCTCACCACGGGCACTCTCACCACGGGCACTGTCACCATGGGCACTGTCACCATGAGAATTGTCACCATAGGCACTGTCATAGTGAGAAATGTCACCATGTGCACTGTAACCATGGGCACTATCACTGTTAGCACTATCACCATGTGCACTGTCACCATGGGCACTGGCACAATGGGCACGGCCACAAAGTGTATTATCACCATGGGCACTATCACTGTGAGGACTGTCACCATGGGCACTATCACCATGAGCTGTGTCACCATGGGCATTCTTACCGTGAGAAATGTCACCATGGGCATGGCCACTAAGTTCACTATCGCTTTGGGCAGTATTACCATGAGCACTGTCACCTTGGGCAGTTTAAACATGGGCACTATCACCATGAGCATTGTCACCATGGGCACTATCACTGTGAGCATGGTTACCATGGGCACTGTCACCATTTTTCACTGCCACCATGTGCACTACAACCATGTGCACTGGCACCATAGGAACTATCCCCGGGAGCACTGTCACCATCAGTACTGTCATCATGTTCATTGTCACCAAGGGCACAGCCACCGTATTCACTCTTACCATGGTTAGTATCACTGTGAGCACTTTCACCATGCGAACTACCAACATGGGCAATGTCATCATGAGCACTTTCACCATGCGAACACTCACAATGGGCACTTTCACCATGGGCACTATCAACGTGAGGATTCTCCCCATGGGCACTATCAGCTTGAGCAGTATCACCATGGTCACTGTCACCGTTGACACTGTCACCATAGCAATGTCACCATGGACAGTGTCACGATGAGCATTGTGATCATAGGCACTGTCACTGTGAGAAATTTCACCATGTGCACTGTCACCATGGGCACTATCACCTTGAGCAGTATCACCATGTGTACTGTCACCATGGGCACTGTCACAAAGTGCACTATCACTATGCTCACTATTACTGTGAGCACTGTCACCATGGGTAACTTAACAATGGACAGTATCACCATGAGCACTATCACCATCGGCACTATCACTGTGAGCACTGTCACCATGGGCACTATCACCATGAGCATGGGTAGCATGGGCTCTGTCACCATGTGTGCTGCCACCATCAGTACTCTCACCATGGGAATTGCCACCATGAGCAATTTCACCATGATCACTGTCACCACAAGCACTGCCACCTAGGGCACTGCCACCATGAGCACTGTCACCATGGGAACTACCAACATTGGCACTGTCATCATGAGCACTTTCACCATGTGAACTGTCACCATGGGCACATTCATTCACCATGGTCACTATCAATGTTAGGACTGTCACCATGGGCTGTATCACCTTGAGCAGTATCATCATGGTCACTGTCACCATGTGCACTGTCACTGTGGCAGTGTCACCATGGGGGGGTCACCATGGGCACCATCACGATGAGAATTGTCTCCATAGGCACTGTCACCCTGAGAACTGTCTCTGTGCTCACTGTCACCACGGGCACTATAACCTTTAGCACTATCACCATGTGTATTCTCACCATGGGCACGGTCACCGAGTGCACTATCACTATGCTCAATATTACCGTGAGCACTGTCATCATGGGCACCTTAACCATGGGCACTTTCACCATGAGCACTATCACCATCGGCACTATCATCGAGATCACTGTCACCATGGGCACTATTGCTGTGAGTATGGTTACCATGGGCACTGTCACCATGTGCCCTGCCACCATTGGTATGCTCACCATGGGAACTGCCACCATGAGCACTGTCACCATGAGCGCTGTCACTGAGAGCACTGCCACCTAGGGCACTGCCACCATGAGCATTCTGACCAGGAGAACTGTCACTATGAGAATTGTCACCATGGGCACATTCACCATGAGTACTGTCACCATGGCTATTGTCACCATGGGCACTGTAACCATGTGCTCTGTCACCACAAGCACTGCCTTCTAGGGCAGTGACACCATAAGCACTGTCACCATGAGAATTCTCATTATGAGAATTGCAACCATGGGCACTTTCACCATGAGTACTCTCACCATGAGCAATGTCACCGTGCGAACTGTCAGCACGGGGACTATCACCTTAAGCACTGCCACCATGTGTAGTGTCACCATTGGCACTGTAACCATGAGTACTGTCACCATGGTTAATATCACCATGGGCACTGTCTCTGTGAGAACTGTCACCGTGCAGCATGTCTCGATGGGCACTGGCACCAAGGACATTGTCACTATGAGCACTGTGACAATGAGCACTCTCACCGTTAGAAATCTCACCGTGCTACATTTCTCCATGGCACTGTAACCGTGAGAACTGTCACCATGGGCATTGTCACTGTCAACACAGTCACCATGGGCACTGTCATTGTGGGAACTGTCACCATGTGCACTGTCAAAATGGGCACGGCCACCAAGTGTGCTATCACCGTGGGCACTATCACTGTGAGGAATGTCACCATGGGCACTATCATCAAGAGCTGTATCACCATGGGCACTCTCACCGTGAGCAGTATCACCATGTGTACTGTCACAATGGGCTCGGCCACCAAGTGCACTATTACTATTGGCACTATTACCGTGAGTGCTGTCACCATGGGCAGTTTAACCATGGGCACTATCACTGTGAACACTGCCACCATAGGCAATGTCACCATGGGCATTTTCACCATGGGCACTGTCATCATGGGCAGTGTCACCGTGGGCACTGTCACCATGGGTACTGCAAACTTGAACACTGTCACCATGAGGAATGTGAGCATGGGTTGTCACTGTGTGCACTGTAACCATGAGCACTGTCACCATGGTCACTGTCACCATGGGCACTATCACCGTGAGCACTCTCACCACCAGTACTGTCATCATGGGCATTGTCACCAAGGGCACGGCCACCATATGCACTGTTTCCATGGTCAGTATCATTGTGAGCACTGTCACCATGGGAACTACCAACATGGGCACAGTCATCATGAACACTTTCACCATGGGAACTCTCACCATGGGCACTTTCACCATGAGAACTATCAACGTGAGGACTATCACCATGGGCACTATCACCATTGGCACTGTCACCATTGGCACTGTCACCGTGACACTATAACCATGGTCACTGTCACGATGAACATTGTCAGCATAGGCACTGTCACCGTGAGAACTCTCACCATGTGCACTGTCAACATGGGCACTATTACCTTGAGCAGTATCACCATGTGTTGTGTCACCTTGGGCACGGTCACCAAGTGTACTATCACCATAGGCACTATCACTGTGAGGACTGTCACCATGGGCACTATCACCATGAGCTGTATCAACATGGGCATTCTCACCGTGAGAAATGTCACCATGGGCACGGCCACTAAGTTCACTATCACCGTGAGGACTGTCACCATGGGCACTATCACCATGAGCTGTATCACCATGGGCATTCTCACCATGAGAAATGTCACCATGGGCACGGCCACTAAGTTCACTATCACCATGAGGACTGTCACCATGGGCACTATCACCATGAGCTGTATCACCATGGGCATTCTCACCGTGAGAAATGTCACCATGGGCACAGTCACTAAGTTCACTATCACCATGAGCAGCATCAACATCAGCACTGTCACCATGGGCACTGTCACCATGGGCATTGTCACCATAAAAATTGTCACCATAGGCAATGTTATAGTGAGAACTATCACCATGCACACTGTCACATTGGCACTATCACCATTAGCCGTATCACCATGTGTACTGTCACCATGGCACTATCACCATGAGCATTGTCACTATGAGTACAGTCATCATGGGCATTGTCACCAAGGGCACGGCCAACATGTGCACACGTACCATGGTCAATATCACTGTTAGCACTGTCACTATGGGAACTACCAACATGGGCACTTTCATAATGAGCATTTTCACCATGGGAACTGTCACCATGGGCACGTTCAACATGGGCACCTTTAACTTGAGGACTGTCACCATGGGCCCTATCAGCATGATGTCTCTCACCATGGGCACTATTGCCATGGACACTATCACCTTGAGCATTATCACCATGAGTAATGTCACCATGGGTATTGTCACTATGGTCCTTATCAGCATTAGAGCTGTCACCATGGACACTGTCACCATGAGCACTATCAGCATGGGCATTGCACCCTAGGTACTCTAACCATGGGCACTTTTACTGTGAGCACTGTTACCATGAGCTCTGTCACCCTGGGTATTGTCACCATGGGCACTATCACCATTAGAATTATGATCATGGGCACTGTCACCATGGACACTATCACCATGAGCACTGTCACCATGAGTACTGTCACCCTGGGTATTGTCACCAGGGGCACTGTCACCGTGAGCTATACACCGTGAGAATTGTGACTATGGGCACTTTCACCAGGAACAATACCACCATGGGCACTGTCACCATGTGCACTATCACCGTGAGCAAGTTGACCATGGGCACTGTCACCATGTGCAGATTCACCTTCGTTACTGTCCCCATTGGAACTGACACCACAAGCCCTGTCATCATTAGCAATGTCACCACAAGCACTGCCACCTTGGGCACTGTTACTATGAGCACTGTCACCATGAGAACTGTCGCTATGAAAACTGTCACCATGTGTATTTTCACCATGAGTACTCTCACTATAGGTATTGTCACCATTTGCACTGTCAGCATCAGCAATATTACAGTGAGCACTATCACCGTTAGCACTTTCACCATGGGCAGTTGCAACATTCGCACTGTCGCCATAAGCCTGTCACCAGGGGCACTATCGCCGTAAGCACTGTCACCATAGGCAATGGCACCATGGGCACTGTCACCATGGGAAATGTCATAACGGGCAGTGTCACCTTAGGAACTGTTAACATGGGCATTGCCACAATGGGCACTGTCACTGTGAGCACTGTCAACAAGAGCACTGTCATGGTGGGAAATGGCACCATGCGCTCTATCACTGCAAGTACTATCTCCTTAAGCAATGTCACCAAGGGCACTTTCACCATGGGCAGTGTCACCGTGGGCACTGTCAACATGGGTACTGCAACCTTGAGCACTGTCACCGTGAGTAATGACAGCATGGGTTGTCACCATGTGCACTGTAACCATGAGCACTGTCAACATGGACATTATCACCGTGAGCACTGTCACCATCGGAACTGTCATCATGGGCATTGTCACCAAGGGCACAGCCACCATATGCATTCTTTCCATGGTCAGTATCAATGTGAGCACTGTCACCATGGGAAATACCAACATGGGCACTGTCATCATGAGCACTTTCAGTGTGGGAACTCTCACCATGGGCACTTTCACCATGGGAACTATCAACGTGAGGAATGTAACCATGGGCACTATCACCTTGTGCAGTATCACCATGGTCACTGTCACCATTGGCACTGTCACTGTGGCAGTGTCACCATGGGCACTGTCACGATTATCATTGTCATCATAGGCACTGTCACCGTGAGAAGTGTCACCATGAGCACTGTCACCATGGGCACTGTCACCATGGCAGTTTCACCATGGGCAATGTCAGGATGAGCATTGTCAACATAGGCACTGTCACCGTGAGAACTGTCACCATGCGCACTGTCAACTTGGGCATTATCACCTTGAGCAGTATCACCATGTGTACTGTCACCATGGGCACGATCACCAAGTGCACTATCACTATGCTCACAATTACCATGAGCAGTGTCACCATGGGCACTATCACCATGAGCACTATCACCATCGGCACTATCACTGTGAGCACTGTCACCATGGGGACTGTAACTGTGATCACGGTTACCATGGGGAATGTCACCTTGTGCACAGCTACCATCGATACTCTCACCATGGGAACTGCCACCATGAGCACTGTCACCATGAGTACTGTCACCATGAGCACTGCCACATAGGGCCCTGACACCATGAGCACTGTCACCATGGGAAATCCAAACATGGGCACTGTCATCATGAGCACTTTCTCCATGAGAACTGTCACCATGGACACTTTCACCATGGGCATTATCAACGTTAGGACAGCCACCATGGGCAATATCACCTTGAGCAGTATCACCATGGCCACTGTCACGATGAGCATTGTCTCCATAGGCAGTGTCACCGTGAGAAACGTCAACATGCACAATGTCACTGTTGACACTATCACCATGAACACGGTTACCGTGGGCGCTGTCACCATGTGCACTGCCACCAACGGTAATCTCACCATGGGAACTGCCCCTATGAGCACTGTCACCATGAGCTCTATCACCACGAGCACTGCCACCTAGGGAACTACTACCATGAACACTGTCACCATGAGAACTGTCACTATGAGAATTGCCACCATGGGCACTTTCACCATGAGTATTGTCTCCATGGGTATTTTGACTATGGGCACTGTCACCATGATCACGGTCACCTTGAGCACTGGCACAATGCGGACTGTCACCATGAGCACTGTCAGCATTCGAACTGTCACCACGGTCACAGTCAGCATGGGCACTGTCACTGTGAGCACTGTCACGATAGGCAATGTCACCGTTTGCACTGTCACCATGGGCACTCTCAGAGAGACATCTATCACCGGGTGGTAACCATTGGAACAGTAACCATTGGCAGTGTCCCCATGGAATATTTCACTGTGAGTACTGTCACCATGGACACTATCACTATGGGCAATGTCACCGTGGGCTCTGTCACCATGGGCAGTTTCACCGGGAGCACTGCCAATGTGACTACTCTTACTATAAGCGCTGTCACCATGGGCAATTTCACCATGGGCATTTCCACCGTGGAACATATCAACATGAGCACTGTCACCAAGAGCACTGTCATGGTGGGAAGTGGCACCATGTGCACTATCACCACAAGGGCTATTACCTTAAGAAATGTCACCATGAGCATTGTTATCATGTGCACTGTCACCATGGACACTATCACCATGAGCGATCTCACCATGAGTACTGTCATCATGGGCAAAGTCACCAAGGGCACGGCCACCATCTGCAATCTTACCATGGTCACTATCACTGTCAGCACTCTCACCATGGGAAATAACAACATGGGCACTCTCATCATGAGCACTTTCACCATGTGAACTATCACCATGGGCACTTTCATCATGAGCACTATCAACGTGAGAACTCTCACCATGGGCACGGTCACCATGAGCATTGTCACCATAGGCACATTCACCATGAGAACTGTCACCATGTGCACTGTCAACAAGGGAACTATCACCTTGAGCAGTATCACCATGTGTACTGTCACCATGGGCACTGTCACCATGGGCACAGTCACCGAGTACACTATCACTATGCTCACTCTTACTGTGAGCACTGTCACCATGGGCAACTTAACCATGGGCACTATCACCATGGGCACTATCAACATTGGCACTACCACCGTGATAACTGTCACCATGGGTCATATCATCCTGAGCATGGTTACCATGGGCACTGTCACCATGTGCACTGCCCCATCGTTACTCTCACCATGGGAAATGCCACCATGAGAAATGTCACCATGAGCACTGTCACCACGAGCACTTCCACCTAGGGCACTGCCACCATGAGAACTGTCACCATGAGAACTCTCACTATGAGAATTGCCACCATGGGTAATTTCTCGATGAGCATTCTCACCATGGGTATTTTCACCTTGGGCACTGTCACTGTGGGAAGTATTACCATGAGCACTTTCACTGTGAGCACTGTAACCATGGGCACTGGCACAATGGGGACTGTCACCATGAGCCCTGTCACCCTGGGCAACGTCACCGTGAGGAGTGTCACCATAGGCAAAGTCACCGTGGGCACTGGCACCATGGGCACTGTCATTTTGAGCACTGTCACCGTGGGTAGTGCAACCATGAGCACTGTCACCATGAGCACGATCACCATTGGCAGTATCACCATGTGCACTCTCACCATGGGCACTATCACCATGAGACTGTCAGCATGGGCACTCTCACTGCGTGCACTATCACCGAGAGCAAGGTTACCATTTGTACTATCACAATGTGCAGTGTCACCATCAGTACTGTTCCCATGGGAACTGCCATCAAGAGCACTGGCACCAAGAGCACTCCCACCACGAGCACTGCCACCTTGGGCACTGTTATTATGACAAGTCTCACCATGAGAATTTTCACTATGAGAACTGCCACCATGGGTATTTTCACCATGGTACTGTCACCATGGGTATTGTCATCATTAGCACTGTCACCATGCGTAATATTACCGTATACACTATCACCGTGTTAACTGCCACAATGGGCACTGGCACAGTAAGGATTTTCACCATGAGCGCTGTCACCATAGGCACTATCACAGTGAGCACTCTCACTGTGGTCACTGTCACCATGGGCACTGTCACCATAAGCACTGTCACCATAGGCAATGTCACCATGGGCACTGTCATCATGGTCACTGTCACTGTGGACACTGTCACCATGGGCATAGCTACCATGGGCAATGTCAGTGAGTACTGTAAACATGGGTATTGCAACGATGAAAACTGTCACCATGAGCACTGTCAACATTGGCAGTATCACCATGTGCACTGTCACCATGGGCTCTATCATCATGGGAACTGTCAGCATGTGCACTGGCACCGTGGGCACTGCCACCACGGGCAATGTCACCATGGGCATTATCACCGTGAGCACTGTCAACATGAGCACATCACCATGGGCACTGTCAACATGAGTGCTCTCCAAGGGTAATGTCACCATGAGAATTGTCACCATGGGCAATTTCACCTTGAGCACTGTCACCAAAGTTATTACCACGATGAGAAATGTCACTGTGGGCACTGTCACCAGGGGCACTATCACCTTGAGCAGTATCACCATGTGTACTGTCACCATGGACACTGTCACCATGGGCACTTTCACCAAGGGAATTGTCACCATAGGCACTGTCATAGGGGGAACTATCACTAAGTGAACCGTGGTTTCAATCTCTGTTAGCACTATCACCATGTGTACTGTCACCATGGGCAGTGTCATAATGGCCACGGCCACCAACTGTACTATCACCATCAGCACGATCAGTGTGAAGACTGTCACCATGGGCACTATCACCATGAGCTGTATCACCATGGGCACTCTCACCGTGAAAAGTGTCTCCATTGGCACTGTCACCATGGACACTATCACCTTGAACAGTATCACCATGTGTACTGTCACCATGGTTACTGTCACCATGGGCATGGCCACCAAGTGCACTATCAAGATGCTCACTATTACCGTGAGCACTATCACCATGGGCACTTTAACCATGGGCACTATCACTGTGAGCAATGTCTCCATGGGCAATATCACCGTGAGCACGTTTACCATGGGAACTGTCACCATTTTTCACTGCCACCATGTACACTACAAATATGTGCACTGTCACCATGAGCACTATCACCGTGAGCACTGTCACCATGAGTACTGTCATAGTTGGTATTGTCACCAAGGGTACATTCACCATGTGCACTCTTATGATGGTCAGTATCACTGTGAGCACTCTCACCACTGGAACTACCGACATGGGCAGTATCATCATGAGCACTTTCACCATGCAAACTGTCACCCTGGGCACTTTCACCTTGGGTAGTATCAACGTGGGAACTGTCACCATGGGCAGTGTCACGATGAGAATTGTCACCATAGGAACTGTCACCGTGAGAACTGTCACCATGTGCACTGTCACCATGGGCAGTATCACCTTGAGCAGTATCACCATGTGTACTCTCACCATGGGCACTCTCACCATGGGCATGGTCACCAAGTGCACTATCCCTATGCTCACTATTACTGTGAGCACTGTCACCATGGGCAACTTTACCATGGGCTCCATCATCGTGAGCATTGTCACCATGGGCACTATAACCATGAGCACGTTTACCATGGGCCTTGTCACCATGTGTAGTGTCACTATCGGTACTGTCACCATGGGAACTGCCACCAGAAGCACTATCACCATGAGTACTGTCACTGTGAGCACTGCCACCTCGGAACTGCCACCATGAGCACTGTCACCATGAGAACTATCACTATGAGAACTGCCACCATGGGCACTTTCACCTTCAGCACTGTCACCATGGGTATTTTCACTATGGGCACTGTCAACGTGAGCACAGTCACCATGGGCACTGTCACCATTTTTCACTGCCAACATGTGCACTACAACCATGGGCACTGTCACCATGTGCACTATCACCGTGAGCAGTGTCACCATGATTACTGTCACCATGGACACTGTCACCATGGGCACGGCCACCAAGTGCACTATCAGTATGGGCACTATTACAGTGAGCACAGTCACCATGGGCAGTTTAACCATGAGCACTATCACTGTGAGCAATATCACCATGGGCACTATCACCATAAGCACGGTTACCATAGGCACTGTCACCAATTTTCACTGCCACCATGTGCACTACAAAAATGTGCACTGTCACCATGGGCACTATCACCGTGAGCATGGTTACCATGGGCAATCTCACCATGTACACTGCCACAATCGGTAATCTCACCCTGGGAAATGCTATCATGAGCACTGTCTCTATGAGCACTGCCACTTAGGGCACTGCCACCATGAGCACTGTCACCTTGAGAACTGTCACTATAAAAATCGCCACAATGGGCACTTTCACAATGAGTACTGTCACCATGGTGTTGTCACTATGGGCACTGTCACTGTGAGCACTGTCACGTTGGGCACTGGCACAATGCGGACTGTCACCATGAGCACTGTCACCATGGGCACTATCACCGTTAGAATTGTCACTGTGGTCAGGGTCACCATGGACACTGTCACTGTGAGCATTGTCACAATGGGCATATCACCCCTTGCAGTGTCACCATGGCCAGTGTCACCGTGAAGGTTGTGACCATGGGCACTGTCACCATGGGCAGTGTACCCTTGGACAATTTCGCTGGGAGTACTGTCACAATGGGCACTATCATATTGGGCACTGTCACCGTGGGCTCTGTCACCATGGACACTTTCACCGTGAGCACTGCCACTGTAACCACTCTCACCATAAGCACTGTCACCATGGGCACTGTCAGCATTTTTCACTGCCACCATGTGCACTACCACAATGTGCACTGTCACCATGGACACTATCACTGTGAGCACTGTCACCATGATTACTGTCATTAAGGGCACTCTCAACAAGTTCACGGCTACCATGTGCACTGTTACCATGGTCACTATCACTGTGAGCACAGTCACCATGGGAACTATCAATGTGGGCAATGTCATCATGAGCACTTTCACAATGGGGGAACTGTCACCATGGGCACTCTCAATGTTAGGCCTCTCAACATGGGCACTCTCACCACGGGCACTCTCACCACGGGCACTGTCACCATGGGCACTGTCACCATGAGAATTGTCACCATAGGCACTGTCATAGTGAGAAATGTCACCATGTGCACTGTAACCATGGGCACTATCACTGTTAGCACTATCACCATGTGCACTGTCACCATGGGCACTGGCACAATGGGCACGGCCACAAAGTGTATTATCACCATGGGCACTATCACTGTGAGGACTGTCACCATGGGCACTATCACCATGAGCTGTGTCACCATGGGCATTCTTACCGTGAGAAATGTCACCATGGGCATGGCCACTAAGTTCACTATCGCTTTGGGCAGTATTACCATGAGCACTGTCACCTTGGGCAGTTTAAACATGGGCACTATCACCATGAGCATTGTCACCATGGGCACTATCACTGTGAGCATGGTTACCATGGGCACTGTCACCATTTTTCACTGCCACCATGTGCACTACAACCATGTGCACTGGCACCATAGGAACTATCCCCGGGAGCACTGTCACCATCAGTACTGTCATCATGTTCATTGTCACCAAGGGCACAGCCACCGTATTCACTCTTACCATGGTTAGTATCACTGTGAGCACTTTCACCATGCGAACTACCAACATGGGCAATGTCATCATGAGCACTTTCACCATGCGAACACTCACAATGGGCACTTTCACCATGGGCACTATCAACGTGAGGATTCTCCCCATGGGCACTATCAGCTTGAGCAGTATCACCATGGTCACTGTCACCGTTGACACTGTCACCATAGCAATGTCACCATGGACAGTGTCACGATGAGCATTGTGATCATAGGCACTGTCACTGTGAGAAATTTCACCATGTGCACTGTCACCATGGGCACTATCACCTTGAGCAGTATCACCATGTGTACTGTCACCATGGGCACTGTCACAAAGTGCACTATCACTATGCTCACTATTACTGTGAGCACTGTCACCATGGGTAACTTAACAATGGACAGTATCACCATGAGCACTATCACCATCGGCACTATCACTGTGAGCACTGTCACCATGGGCACTATCACCATGAGCATGGGTAGCATGGGCTCTGTCACCATGTGTGCTGCCACCATCAGTACTCTCACCATGGGAATTGCCACCATGAGCAATTTCACCATGATCACTGTCACCACAAGCACTGCCACCTAGGGCACTGCCACCATGAGCACTGTCACCATGGGAACTACCAACATTGGCACTGTCATCATGAGCACTTTCACCATGTGAACTGTCACCATGGGCACATTCATTCACCATGGTCACTATCAATGTTAGGACTGTCACCATGGGCTGTATCACCTTGAGCAGTATCATCATGGTCACTGTCACCATGTGCACTGTCACTGTGGCAGTGTCACCATGGGGGGGTCACCATGGGCACCATCACGATGAGAATTGTCTCCATAGGCACTGTCACCCTGAGAACTGTCTCTGTGCTCACTGTCACCACGGGCACTATAACCTTTAGCACTATCACCATGTGTATTCTCACCATGGGCACGGTCACCGAGTGCACTATCACTATGCTCAATATTACCGTGAGCACTGTCATCATGGGCACCTTAACCATGGGCACTTTCACCATGAGCACTATCACCATCGGCACTATCATCGAGATCACTGTCACCATGGGCACTATTGCTGTGAGTATGGTTACCATGGGCACTGTCACCATGTGCCCTGCCACCATTGGTATGCTCACCATGGGAACTGCCACCATGAGCACTGTCACCATGAGCGCTGTCACTGAGAGCACTGCCACCTAGGGCACTGCCACCATGAGCATTCTGACCAGGAGAACTGTCACTATGAGAATTGTCACCATGGGCACATTCACCATGAGTACTGTCACCATGGCTATTGTCACCATGGGCACTGTAACCATGTGCTCTGTCACCACAAGCACTGCCTTCTAGGGCAGTGACACCATAAGCACTGTCACCATGAGAATTCTCATTATGAGAATTGCAACCATGGGCACTTTCACCATGAGTACTCTCACCATGAGCAATGTCACCGTGCGAACTGTCAGCACGGGGACTATCACCTTAAGCACTGCCACCATGTGTAGTGTCACCATTGGCACTGTAACCATGAGTACTGTCACCATGGTTAATATCACCATGGGCACTGTCTCTGTGAGAACTGTCACCGTGCAGCATGTCTCGATGGGCACTGGCACCAAGGACATTGTCACTATGAGCACTGTGACAATGAGCACTCTCACCGTTAGAAATCTCACCGTGCTACATTTCTCCATGGCACTGTAACCGTGAGAACTGTCACCATGGGCATTGTCACTGTCAACACAGTCACCATGGGCACTGTCATTGTGGGAACTGTCACCATGTGCACTGTCAAAATGGGCACGGCCACCAAGTGTGCTATCACCGTGGGCACTATCACTGTGAGGAATGTCACCATGGGCACTATCATCAAGAGCTGTATCACCATGGGCACTCTCACCGTGAGCAGTATCACCATGTGTACTGTCACAATGGGCTCGGCCACCAAGTGCACTATTACTATTGGCACTATTACCGTGAGTGCTGTCACCATGGGCAGTTTAACCATGGGCACTATCACTGTGAACACTGCCACCATAGGCAATGTCACCATGGGCATTTTCACCATGGGCACTGTCATCATGGGCAGTGTCACCGTGGGCACTGTCACCATGGGTACTGCAAACTTGAACACTGTCACCATGAGGAATGTGAGCATGGGTTGTCACTGTGTGCACTGTAACCATGAGCACTGTCACCATGGTCACTGTCACCATGGGCACTATCACCGTGAGCACTCTCACCACCAGTACTGTCATCATGGGCATTGTCACCAAGGGCACGGCCACCATATGCACTGTTTCCATGGTCAGTATCATTGTGAGCACTGTCACCATGGGAACTACCAACATGGGCACAGTCATCATGAACACTTTCACCATGGGAACTCTCACCATGGGCACTTTCACCATGAGAACTATCAACGTGAGGACTATCACCATGGGCACTATCACCATTGGCACTGTCACCATTGGCACTGTCACCGTGACACTATAACCATGGTCACTGTCACGATGAACATTGTCAGCATAGGCACTGTCACCGTGAGAACTCTCACCATGTGCACTGTCAACATGGGCACTATTACCTTGAGCAGTATCACCATGTGTTGTGTCACCTTGGGCACGGTCACCAAGTGTACTATCACCATAGGCACTATCACTGTGAGGACTGTCACCATGGGCACTATCACCATGAGCTGTATCAACATGGGCATTCTCACCGTGAGAAATGTCACCATGGGCACGGCCACTAAGTTCACTATCACCGTGAGGACTGTCACCATGGGCACTATCACCATGAGCTGTATCACCATGGGCATTCTCACCATGAGAAATGTCACCATGGGCACGGCCACTAAGTTCACTATCACCATGAGGACTGTCACCATGGGCACTATCACCATGAGCTGTATCACCATGGGCATTCTCACCGTGAGAAATGTCACCATGGGCACAGTCACTAAGTTCACTATCACCATGAGCAGCATCAACATCAGCACTGTCACCATGGGCACTGTCACCATGGGCATTGTCACCATAAAAATTGTCACCATAGGCAATGTTATAGTGAGAACTATCACCATGCACACTGTCACATTGGCACTATCACCATTAGCCGTATCACCATGTGTACTGTCACCATGGCACTATCACCATGAGCATTGTCACTATGAGTACAGTCATCATGGGCATTGTCACCAAGGGCACGGCCAACATGTGCACACGTACCATGGTCAATATCACTGTTAGCACTGTCACTATGGGAACTACCAACATGGGCACTTTCATAATGAGCATTTTCACCATGGGAACTGTCACCATGGGCACGTTCAACATGGGCACCTTTAACTTGAGGACTGTCACCATGGGCCCTATCAGCATGATGTCTCTCACCATGGGCACTATTGCCATGGACACTATCACCTTGAGCATTATCACCATGAGTAATGTCACCATGGGTATTGTCACTATGATCCTTATCAGCATTAGAGCTGTCACCATGGACACTGTCACCATGAGCACTATCAGCATGGGCATTGCACCCTAGGTACTCTAACCATGGGCACTTTTACTGTGAGCACTGTTACCATGAGCTCTGTCACCCTGGGTATTGTCACCATGGGCACTATCACCATTAGAATTATGATCATGGGCACTGTCACCATGGACACTATCACCATGAGCACTGTCACCATGAGTACTGTCACCCTGGGTATTGTCACCAGGGGCACTGTCACCGTGAGCTATACACCGTGAGAATTGTGACTATGGGCACTTTCACCAGGAACAATACCACCATGGGCACTGTCACCATGTGCACTATCACCGTGAGCAAGTTGACCATGGGCACTGTCACCATGTGCAGATTCACCTTCGTTACTGTCCCCATTGGAACTGACACCACAAGCCCTGTCATCATTAGCAATGTCACCACAAGCACTGCCACCTTGGGCACTGTTACTATGAGCACTGTCACCATGAGAACTGTCGCTATGAAAACTGTCACCATGTGTATTTTCACCATGAGTACTCTCACTATAGGTATTGTCACCATTTGCACTGTCAGCATCAGCAATATTACAGTGAGCACTATCACCGTTAGCACTTTCACCATGGGCAGTTGCAACATTCGCACTGTCGCCATAAGCCTGTCACCAGGGGCACTATCGCCGTAAGCACTGTCACCATAGGCAATGGCACCATGGGCACTGTCACCATGGGAAATGTCATAACGGGCAGTGTCACCTTAGGAACTGTTAACATGGGCATTGCCACAATGGGCACTGTCACTGTGAGCACTGTCAACAAGAGCACTGTCATGGTGGGAAATGGCACCATGCGCTCTATCACTGCAAGTACTATCTCCTTAAGCAATGTCACCAAGGGCACTTTCACCATGGGCAGTGTCACCGTGGGCACTGTCAACATGGGTACTGCAACCTTGAGCACTGTCACCGTGAGTAATGACAGCATGGGTTGTCACCATGTGCACTGTAACCATGAGCACTGTCAACATGGACATTATCACCGTGAGCACTGTCACCATCGGAACTGTCATCATGGGCATTGTCACCAAGGGCACAGCCACCATATGCATTCTTTCCATGGTCAGTATCAATGTGAGCACTGTCACCATGGGAAATACCAACATGGGCACTGTCATCATGAGCACTTTCAGTGTGGGAACTCTCACCATGGGCACTTTCACCATGGGAACTATCAACGTGAGGAATGTAACCATGGGCACTATCACCTTGTGCAGTATCACCATGGTCACTGTCACCATTGGCACTGTCACTGTGGCAGTGTCACCATGGGCACTGTCACGATTATCATTGTCATCATAGGCACTGTCACCGTGAGAAGTGTCACCATGAGCACTGTCACCATGGGCACTGTCACCATGGCAGTTTCACCATGGGCAATGTCAGGATGAGCATTGTCAACATAGGCACTGTCACCGTGAGAACTGTCACCATGCGCACTGTCAACTTGGGCATTATCACCTTGAGCAGTATCACCATGTGTACTGTCACCATGGGCACGATCACCAAGTGCACTATCACTATGCTCACAATTACCATGAGCAGTGTCACCATGGGCACTATCACCATGAGCACTATCACCATCGGCACTATCACTGTGAGCACTGTCACCATGGGGACTGTAACTGTGATCACGGTTACCATGGGGAATGTCACCTTGTGCACAGCTACCATCGATACTCTCACCATGGGAACTGCCACCATGAGCACTGTCACCATGAGTACTGTCACCATGAGCACTGCCACATAGGGCCCTGACACCATGAGCACTGTCACCATGGGAAATCCAAACATGGGCACTGTCATCATGAGCACTTTCTCCATGAGAACTGTCACCATGGACACTTTCACCATGGGCATTATCAACGTTAGGACAGCCACCATGGGCAATATCACCTTGAGCAGTATCACCATGGCCACTGTCACGATGAGCATTGTCTCCATAGGCAGTGTCACCGTGAGAAACGTCAACATGCACAATGTCACTGTTGACACTATCACCATGAACACGGTTACCGTGGGCGCTGTCACCATGTGCACTGCCACCAACGGTAATCTCACCATGGGAACTGCCCCTATGAGCACTGTCACCATGAGCTCTATCACCACGAGCACTGCCACCTAGGGAACTACTACCATGAACACTGTCACCATGAGAACTGTCACTATGAGAATTGCCACCATGGGCACTTTCACCATGAGTATTGTCTCCATGGGTATTTTGACTATGGGCACTGTCACCATGATCACGGTCACCTTGAGCACTGGCACAATGCGGACTGTCACCATGAGCACTGTCAGCATTCGAACTGTCACCACGGTCACAGTCAGCATGGGCACTGTCACTGTGAGCACTGTCACGATAGGCAATGTCACCGTTTGCACTGTCACCATGGGCACTCTCAGAGAGACATCTATCACCGGGTGGTAACCATTGGAACAGTAACCATTGGCAGTGTCCCCATGGAATATTTCACTGTGAGTACTGTCACCATGGACACTATCACTATGGGCAATGTCACCGTGGGCTCTGTCACCATGGGCAGTTTCACCGGGAGCACTGCCAATGTGACTACTCTTACTATAAGCGCTGTCACCATGGGCAATTTCACCATGGGCATTTCCACCGTGGACCATATCAACATGAGCACTGTCACCAAGAGCACTGTCATGGTGGGAAGTGGCACCATGTGCACTATCACCACAAGGGCTATTACCTTAAGAAATGTCACCATGAGCATTGTTATCATGTGCACTGTCACCATGGACACTATCACCATGAGCGATCTCACCATGAGTACTGTCATCATGGGCAAAGTCACCAAGGGCACGGCCACCATCTGCAATCTTACCATGGTCACTATCACTGTCAGCACTCTCACCATGGGAAATAACAACATGGGCACTCTCATCATGAGCACTTTCACCATGTGAACTATCACCATGGGCACTTTCATCATGAGCACTATCAACGTGAGAACTCTCACCATGGGCACGGTCACCATGAGCATTGTCACCATAGGCACATTCACCATGAGAACTGTCACCATGTGCACTGTCAACAAGGGAACTATCACCTTGAGCAGTATCACCATGTGTACTGTCACCATGGGCACTGTCACCATGGGCACAGTCACCGAGTACACTATCACTATGCTCACTCTTACTGTGAGCACTGTCACCATGGGCAACTTAACCATGGGCACTATCACCATGGGCACTATCAACATTGGCACTACCACCGTGATAACTGTCACCATGGGTCATATCATCCTGAGCATGGTTACCATGGGCACTGTCACCATGTGCACTGCCCCATCGTTACTCTCACCATGGGAAATGCCACCATGAGAAATGTCACCATGAGCACTGTCACCACGAGCACTTCCACCTAGGGCACTGCCACCATGAGAACTGTCACCATGAGAACTCTCACTATGAGAATTGCCACCATGGGTAATTTCTCGATGAGCATTCTCACCATGGGTATTTTCACCTTGGGCACTGTCACTGTGGGAAGTATTACCATGAGCACTTTCACTGTGAGCACTGTAACCATGGGCACTGGCACAATGGGGACTGTCACCATGAGCCCTGTCACCCTGGGCAACATCACCGTGAGGAGTGTCACCATAGGCAAAGTCACCGTGGGCACTGGCACCATGGGCACTGTCATTTTGAGCACTGTCACCGTGGGTAGTGCAACCATGAGCACTGTCACCATGAGCACGATCACCATTGGCAGTATCACCATGTGCACTCTCACCATGGGCACTATCACCATGAGACTGTCAGCATGGGCACTCTCACTGCGTGCACTATCACCGAGAGCAAGGTTACCATTTGTACTATCACAATGTGCAGTGTCACCATCAGTACTGTTCCCATGGGAACTGCCATCAAGAGCACTGGCACCAAGAGCACTCCCACCACGAGCACTGCCACCTTGGGCACTGTTATTATGACAAGTCTCACCATGAGAATTTTCACTATGAGAACTGCCACCATGGGTATTTTCACCATGGTACTGTCACCATGGGTATTGTCATCATTAGCACTGTCACCATGCGTAATATTACCGTATACACTATCACCGTGTTAACTGCCACAATGGGCACTGGCACAGTAAGGATTTTCACCATGAGTGCTGTCACCATAGGCACTATCACAGTGAGCACTCTCACTGTGGTCACTGTCACCATGGGCACTGTCACCATAAGCACTGTCACCATAGGCAATGTCACCATGGGCACTGTCATCATGGTCACTGTCACTGTGGACACTGTCACCATGGGCATAGCTACCATGGGCAATGTCAGTGAGTACTGTAAACATGGGTATTGCAACGATGAAAACTGTCACCATGAGCACTGTCAACATTGGCAGTATCACCATGTGCACTGTCACCATGGGCTCTATCATCATGGGAACTGTCAGCATGTGCACTGGCACCGTGGGCACTGCCACCACGGGCAATGTCACCATGGGCATTATCACCGTGAGCACTGTCAACATGAGCACATCACCATGGGCACTGTCAACATGAGTGCTCTCCAAGGGTAATGTCACCATGAGAATTGTCACCATGGGCAATTTCACCTTGAGCACTGTCACCAAAGTTATTACCACGATGAGAAATGTCACTGTGGGCACTGTCACCAGGGGCACTATCACCTTGAGCAGTATCACCATGTGTACTGTCACCATGGACACTGTCACCATGGGCACTTTCACCAAGGGAATTGTCACCATAGGCACTGTCATAGGGGGAACTATCACTAAGTGAACCGTGGTTTCAATCTCTGTTAGCACTATCACCATGTGTACTGTCACCATGGGCAGTGTCATAATGGCCACGGCCACCAACTGTACTATCACCATCAGCACGATCAGTGTGAAGACTGTCACCATGGGCACTATCACCATGAGCTGTATCACCATGGGCACTCTCACCGTGAAAAGTGTCTCCATTGGCACTGTCACCATGGACACTATCACCTTGAACAGTATCACCATGTGTACTGTCACCATGGTTACTGTCACCATGGGCATGGCCACCAAGTGCACTATCAAGATGCTCACTATTACCGTGAGCACTATCACCATGGGCACTTTAACCATGGGCACTATCACTGTGAGCAATGTCTCCATGGGCAATATCACCGTGAGCACGTTTACCATGGGAACTGTCACCATTTTTCACTGCCACCATGTACACTACAAATATGTGCACTGTCACCATGAGCACTATCACCGTGAGCACTGTCACCATGAGTACTGTCATAGTTGGTATTGTCACCAAGGGTACATTCACCATGTGCACTCTTATGATGGTCAGTATCACTGTGAGCACTCTCACCACTGGAACTACCGACATGGGCAGTATCATCATGAGCACTTTCACCATGCAAACTGTCACCCTGGGCACTTTCACCTTGGGTAGTATCAACGTGGGAACTGTCACCATGGGCAGTGTCACGATGAGAATTGTCACCATAGGAACTGTCACCGTGAGAACTGTCACCATGTGCACTGTCACCATGGGCAGTATCACCTTGAGCAGTATCACCATGTGTACTCTCACCATGGGCATGGTCACCAAGTGCACTATCCCTATGCTCACTATTACTGTGAGCACTGTCACCATGGGCAACTTTACCATGGGCTCCATCATCGTGAGCATTGTCACCATGGGCACTATAACCATGAGCACGTTTACCATGGGCCTTGTCACCATGTGTAGTGTCACTATCGGTACTGTCACCATGGGAACTGCCACCAGAAGCACTATCACCATGAGTACTGTCACTGTGAGCACTGCCACCTCGGAACTGCCACCATGAGCACTGTCACCATGAGAACTATCACTATGAGAACTGCCACCATGGGCACTTTCACCTTCAGCACTGTCACCATGGGTATTTTCACTATGGGCACTGTCAACGTGAGCACAGTCACCATGGGCACTGTCACCATTTTTCACTGCCAACATGTGCACTACAACCATGGGCACTGTCACCATGTGCACTATCACCGTGAGCAGTGTCACCATGATTACTGTCACCATGGACACTGTCACCATGGGCACGGCCACCAAGTGCACTATCAGTATGGGCACTATTACAGTGAGCACAGTCACCATGGGCAGTTTAACCATGAGCACTATCACTGTGAGCAATATCACCATGGGCACTATCACCATAAGCACGGTTACCATAGGCACTGTCACCAATTTTCACTGCCACCATGTGCACTACAAAAATGTGCACTGTCACCATGGGCACTATCACCGTGAGCACTGTCACCATCAGTACTGTCATCATGGGCATTGTCACCAAGGACACGGCCACCGTCTTCACTCTTAACGTGGTTAGTATCACAGTGAGCACTGTCACCATGGGAACTACCATCATGGGCAATGTCATCATGAGCACTGTCACCATGGGAACTCTCACAATGGGCAATTTCACCATGGGCATTATCAACTTGAGGACTCTCACCATGGGTACTATAACCTTGAGCAGTATCACCATGGTCATTTTCACCATTGGCACTGTCACCATAGCAGTGTCACCATGGGCATTGTCACGATGAGCCTTGTCATCATAGGCACTGTCATCATGAGAAGTTTCACCATGCGCACTGTCACCATGGGCACTATCACCTTGAGCGGTATCACCATGTGTACTCTCAGCATGGGCACTGTCACCAAGTGCACTATCAGTATGCTCACTATTACCATGAGCACTGTCACCATGGACAACTTAACCATGGGCACTATCAACGTGAGCACTATCACCATGGGCAAAATCACCATGAGCACTGTCACCATGGGCACTATCACCTTGAGCACGTGTACCATGGGCAGTGTCACCATGTTCACTGCCACCATCTGTACTCTCACCATGGGAACTGCCACCATGATCAATGTCACCATGAGCACTGTCACCACAAGCACTGCCACCTAGGGCACTGCCAACATAAGCACTCTCACCATGGGAACTATCACCATGGGCACATTCACCATGGGCACTATCAACGTTAGGACTGTCACCATGGGCTGTATCACCATGAGCACTATCACCATGGTCACTCTCACTGTGGGCCCTGTCACCATGGCAGTGTCACCGTGGCAGGGTCACCATGGGCTCTGTCATGATGAGCATTTTCACCATAGGCAGTGTCACCGTGAGAACTGTCACTGTGCACACTGTCAATATGGGAACTATAAACTTGAGCTGTATCACCATTTGTATTGTCACTATCACCATTGGCACTATCACTGTGATCACTGTCACCATGGGCACTATCATGGTGAGCACAGTTACCATGGGCAGTGTCACTGTGAGCACTCTCACCATGGGTAATGCAACCATGAGTACAGTCACCATGAGCACTGTCACCATGGGCACTGTCACCATTTTTCACTGCCACCATGTGCACTACAACCATGTGCACTGTCACCATGGGCGCTATCACCGTAAGTCACTGTCACCATGAGTACTGCCATCATGGGCACTGTCACCAAGTCCACGGCCACCATGTGCACTGTTACCTTGCTCACTATCACTGTGAGCACAATCACCATGGGAACTACCAACATGGGCACTGTCATCATGAGCACTTTCACCATGGGCACTTTCACCTTAGGCACTATCAACATGAGAACTCTTATAATGGGCACTATCTTCATGAGCAGTATCACCATGGGCACTGTCACCGTTTGCACTGTCGCCATGGGCACTGTCACCATGAGAATTGTCACTATAGGCACTGTCATAGTGAGAACTATCACCATGCACACTGTCACCATGGGCAATATCACCATTAGCAATATCACCATGTGTAATGTCACCATGGGCACTGGCACAATGGGCACGGCCACCAATTGTACTATCACCAGGTGCACTATCACTGTGAGGACTGTGACCATGGGCACTGTCCCCATGGACAATTTCATTGTGAGTACTCTCACCATGGACACTATCACTATGGGCAATATAACCGTGGGCTCTGCCACCATATGAACTTTCACTGTGAGCACTGCCACTGTGACCACTGTTACCATAAGCACTGTCACCATGGGCACTTTCACCATGGGCACTTCCACAATGGGTACTCTCACCGTGAACACTGTCACCAAGAGCACAGTCAAGGTGGGCAGTGTCACCATGTGCACTATCACTGCTTGGACCATCACCTTAAGCAATGTCACCATGAGCAATGTTACCATGTGCACTGTCACCATTTGGCAGTGCCACAATGTGTACTATCACCATGGGCACAATCCCCATGGGCCCTTTTTCATTGACTACTGTCACTATCAGTAATATTACCATGGGCACTGTCACTGTGAGAACTATCACCGTGAGTAATGTCAAGATGGGCACTGGTGCCATGGGCCTTATCACTATGAGCACTGTCACAATGGGCACTATCACCGTGAGCAGTCTCACTGTGGTAAATGTCACCATGGGCACAGTCACCGTGAGAACTCTCACCATGGGCACTGTCACTGTCTGCACTGTCCATGGGCACTGTCACTGTGGGCACTGCCACCATGAGTATTATTACCATGAACACTGCTACCGTGAGCACTATCATCATAAGTGCTATCACCATGGGCACTGTCACCATTGGCACAGCCACCATGGGCACTGTCAACATGAGGACTTTAACTATGGGCACTGTCACATTGGGCAATATCACCATGAGCACTGTCACCATTAGCACTGTCACCACGAGAACTGCCACCTTGTGCACTGTTGTTATGAGCACTGTCACCATGAGAAATATCGCTATGAGAAATGCCACCATTGGTATTTTCACCATGAGTACTCTCACCATGGGTATTGTCATTATTTGCACTGTCACCATGAGCACTATCACCGTGAGCACTATCACGGTGAGCACTGTCCCCATGGGCACTTGTACAATGCGGACTGTCACCATGGGTTGTATCACCATGAGGACTATCTCCGTGGTTACTGTCACCATGGGCACTGTCACCGTGGTCACTGTCACCATTGGAACTGTCACTGTGAACACTGTCACCATGGGTATTGCAACCATGAGCACTGTCACCATCAGCACTGTCTCTTGTGCAGTGTCACCATATGCAGTATCACCATAAGGACTATCACCATAAGCAATGTCACCATGGTCACTGTCACCATGGCAGTGTCAGCATGGGCACTGTCACGATGATAATTGTCACCATAGGGACTCTCACCGTGAAAACAATGAACATGGGCACTGTCAACATGGGCACTCTCACCTTGAGCAGTATCACCATGTGTACTGTCAACATGGGCACGGTCACAAAGTGCATTATAACTTTGCTCACTATTACCGTGAGCATTGTCACAATGGGCACCTTAACCACAGGCACTTTCACCATGAGCACTATCACCATCGGCAGTATCACCATGAACACTGTCACCATGAGTACTATCACTGTGAGCATGATTACCATGGGCACTGTCACCATGTGCACACCACCATCGGTACTCTCACCATGGGAACTGCCACCAAGAGCACTGTCACCATGAGCACTGTCACCACGAGCACTGCCACCTAGGGCACTGCCACAATGAGAACTGTCACCATGAGAACTCTCACTATGAGAATTGACACCATAGGCACTTTCACCATGAGTACTGTCAGCATGGGAACTCTGATCTTAGGCACTGTCAGTATGGGCACTGTCATCGTGAGGACTGTCACAACAGGATGTATCACCTTGGGCTTTATCAGCGTGGGCACTCTCACCATGGGCACTACCACCGTGACATCTATCACCATAAACACTGTAAGCATGCGCACTGTCACAATGAGCACAGTCACCATGACCACTGCCACAATGAGCACCGTCACTTATATCACTGCCAACATGAGAAGTGTAACCATGAGGACTGTCACCATGTGCATGAAACTCTGTTTTTTTTCACCTTGGGCATTGTCACCATGAGCACTCTCACCATGGGCATTGTCACCCTAGGTACTGTCACCATGGGCACTGTCACTGTCAGATCTCTTACCATGATCTCTGTCACCCTGGGTATTGTCACAATGGACACTATCACCGTGAGAATTGTGAACATTGGCACTGTCACCATGGGCACTCTCACCAAGAGTACTATCACCCTGGGTATTGTCACCATGGGAAATGTCATCGTAAGCACTACACCTTGAGAATTGTGACCATGGGCACTGTCACCATGGAGACTTTCACCAAGGACACAGTCACTGTGAGCACTGTCACCATGCACACTATCATCATAAGGACTATTACTATAAGCAATGTCACCATGAGCAATGTCACCATGGGCTCTGTCACCATTTCGCACTGCCACCATGTGCAGTATCACCATGGGCACTTTAACCATGAGTACTGTCACCATGGGTAAAATCCCCATGGGCACTGTCACCGTGAGAACTGTCACCGTGTGGCATGTCTCGATGGGCACTGGCACCATGGGCATTGTCACTATGAGCATGGTCACAATGCGCACTATCACCATGCGCAGTCTGACCGTGGTAACTGTCACCATGGGATATGTCACTATCGGGCCTGTCTATGAGCATTGTCACTGTTTGCACTGCCACCGTGAGAATTATTACCATGAACACTGCTGCCGTGAGCACTATCATCATAAATACACTCACCATGGGCACCGTCACTTTCGGCACTGTCTATGGGCACAGTTACTGTGGGCACTGTCACCGTGAACATTATTACCATGAACACAGCTACTGTGAGAACTATCATCATAAGTACTGTTACCATGGGCACTGTCACAATTGCCGTTACCACCATGGACACTCTCACGGTGTGCACAGTCACCAGTTTCACTGCCACCGTGGGAACTGTCACCATGGGCACTATCACCATGAGCCATGTTACCATGAGAAGTGTCACCATGACCACTGTCACTATTTTGCACTGCCACCAGGTGCACTACCACCATGTGCACTGTCACCATGGGCACTATCAACATGAGCACCATTACCATGGGCACTGCCACCATGAGCACTGCTACCAGGAGCAGTGTCACCATGAGCACTGTCACCAAGAGCACTGTCACCACGAGCATTGCCACCTTGGGCACTGCCACCATGAGCACTGTCACAATAAGAACTGTCACTATGAGAACTGACACCATGGGCATTTTCACCATGATTACTGTCACAGTGGGTATTGTCACCTTGGGCACTGTCACTGTGAGCACTATCACTGTGAGTATCATCAAACTGAGCACTGTCACCTTGGGCACAGCCACAACGTGGACTGTCAGCATGGGCACTATCACTGTGAAAACATTCACCGTGGTCACTGTCATCATGGGCACTGTCAATGTGAGCACTCTCATTATGAGAATTATCACCATAGGCACTGTCATCCTGAGAGCTGTCACCATGGGCACTGTCAATATGAGCAATATCACCATGGTCACTTTCACCCTGAGAACTATCACCACGGGGACTATCACCATTGGCACTGTCACTGTGGGGTTGTCACCATGAGCACTATCACAATGGGCAATGTGTACATGGGCAGTTTCACCATGAGCACTGTCACTATTGGCAGTATCAGCATCGGCACTGTCGCCATGGGCACGGTAAACGTGAGAAATATCACCATGGGCCTTGCCACACTGGGTGCTGTCACCATGGGCATTGTCACCATTAGCACTGTCACCATGCGAACTGTGATCTTGGGCACTCTCACCATGGGCACTGTAACCATGGGAACTGTCACAATGAGAAGTATCACCATGGGATTTTTCAGCGTGGGCACTGTCACCATGGGCACTTCCACTATGACATTGATCACCCTAAGCACTGTAACCATGTGCAATGTCATGATGAGCACAGCCACAATGAGCACTGTCACTTATGGCACTGCCAACATGAGCAGTGTCACCATCAGAATTGTCACCATGGGCAAGGCACTCTGGATATTGTCAACATGGGCACTGTCACCATGGGCACTTTCACAACGCGCACTATCACTGAGAGCACTGTCACCATGAGCACTGTCACTGTGTGCAGTGTCACCATGCACACTATCACCGTAAGGATTATCACTGTAAGCAATGTCACCATGAGCGATGTCACCATGGGCACTGTCACCATATTGCACTGCCACCATGGGCAGAGTCACCATGGGCACTTTAACCATGAGTACTGTCACCATGGGTATTATCACCATGGGCAGTGTCAACATGATAACTGTCAATGTGCGGCATGTCTCAGTGGGCACTGGCACCAGGGGAAATGTCACTATGTGCACTGTGACAATGAGCACTATCACCATGAGAAATCTCTCTGTGATAAAATTCTCCATGGCACTGTCACCGTGAGAACAGTCACCATGGGCGCTGACACTGTCAGCACTTTCACCATGGGTGCTGTCATTGTGGGCACTGCCACCATGTGCACTGTCACAATGGGCAAGGCCACCAAGTTTACTCTCACCATGGGCACTATCACCGTGCGGAATGTCACCATGGGCACTATCCTCATGAGCTTTATCACCATGGGCAATTTCACCGTGAGAACTGTCACCATGGATACTGTCACCATGGGCACTATCACCGTGAGCATTATCACTATGTGTACTGTCACCATGGGCATGGCCCCTAAGTGCGCTATCACTATGGGCACTATTACCATGAGCACTGTCACCATGGACTGTTTAACCATGGGCACTATCACTGAAAGCATTGTCACAATAGGCAATGTCACCATGGGCAATGTCACCATGGGCCCTGTCATGGGCAGTGTCTTCGTGGGCAGTGTCACTATGGGTACTGCAACCTTGAGTACTGTCACCGTTAGGAATGTCAGCATGTGTTCTCACCATGTGTACTGTAACCATTTTTCACTGCCACCATGTGAACTAAAACCATGGGCATGTCACCATGGGCACTATAACCATGAGCACTGTCACCATCAATACTGTCATCACGGATATGGTCACCAATGGCACAGCCACCATATGCACTCTTTCCATGGCCAGTGTCACTGTGATCACTGTCACCATGGACACTATCACCGTGAGCGCTGTCACCATGAGTACTGTCATCATGGGCAATGTCACCAATGGCACGGCCACCATCTGCAATCTTACCATGGTGACTATCACTGTGAGCACTGTCACCATGGGAACTACCAACATGGGCACTGTCATCATGAGCACTTTCACCGTGCGAGCTCTCAACATGGGCATTATCATCATGGGCACTCTGAACGTGAGGACAGTCACCATGGCACTGTCACCATGGGCACTGTTACCATAGGCACTGTCACCATGAGAACTGTCACCATGCGCACTGTCAAAAAGGGCACTATCACATTGAGCAGTATCACCATGTGTACTGTCACCATGGGCACTGTCACCATGGGCATGGTCACCAAGTACACTATCACTGTGCTCACTATTACTGTGAGCACTGTCACCATGGGCACCTTAACCATGGGCACTATGACCAGGAGCATTATCAGCATCGGCACAACAGTCGTGATAACTGTCACCATGAGTCATATCACCATGAGCACTGTCACCATGTGCACTGCCCCATCGGTACTCTCAACATGGGAACTGCCACCATGAGCACTGTCACCATGAGCACTGTCACCACGAGCACTGCCACACAGGGCACTGCCACCATGAGCACTGTCACCATGAGAACTGTCACTATGAGAATTGCCACCATGGGCACTTTTTCGATGAGTACAGTCACCATGGGTATTTTCACCTTGGGCACTGTCACCGTAAGCAGTATTACCATGTGCACTTTCACTGTGAGCACTGTCACCATAGGCACTGGCACAATGAGGACTGTCACTATGAGCCCTGTCACCATGGGCAATGTCACTGTGAGAAGTGTCACCATAGGCAATGTCACCGTGGGCACTGGCACTGTGGGCACTTCCACCATGGGCAATGTCACCATGGGCACTATCACTGTGAGCACTGTCAACATGAACTCGTTACCATGGGCACTGTCAAAATGGTTACTGTCACCATAGGCAATGTCACCGTGAGAACTGTCACTATGGGCACTGTCATTTTGAGCACTGTCACCATGGGTACTGCAAACATGAGGACTGTCAGCATGGGAACTCTCACTGTGGGCACTGGCACTGTGGGCACTTCCACCATGGGCAATGTCACCATGGGCACTATCACTGTGAGCACTGTCAACATGAGCACATCACCATGAGCACTGTCAACATGGGTACTCTCTGCAAGGGCAATGTCACCATGAGCACTGTCAACAAAGGCACTATCACCATGAGCAATGTCACCGTGGGCAATGTCAGCAGGGGCACTATCAACATGGATAATGTTATCATGGGCACTTTCCACGTGAGCACTATCACCATGGGCACTGTCATCATGGGCAGTGTCACCATGGGCACTGTCACCATGAGCACTGTCACCATGGCCATTGCCTCCGTGGGCACTGTCGCCATTGTCACTGTCACCGTGAGGTCTCTCACTATTGTACTGTGATCGTGGGCACTGTCACCATGAATCTATCACCGTGTGTATTGCCACCATGAGCAGTGTCACTATGGACACTGCCACGGTGAGCACAATCACTATGAGAACAGACCCTGTGAACACTACCACCATAAGCACTGTCATCATCGGCACTGTCACCATAAGCACTGCCACAATGAGCACTGTCACCATTAGCACTGTAACCATGAGCACTGTAACCATGAGCACTGTCACAATGAGGAGGTTCTCCATGAGCAGTGTCACAATGGGCACTCTCACCATGTGCACTATCACCTAGAGCAAGGTTTCCATTGGCACTGTCACAATGTGCAGTGTCCCCATCGGCATTGTTCCCATACGAACTGCCACCAGGAGCACTGTCACCAAGAGCTGGACACTGCTATTATGAGTACTGTCACCATGAAAACGGTCGCTATGGGAACTGCCACCATGGGTATTTTCACCATGAGTATTGTCACCATGTGTATTGTCACCATTTGCAGTGTCACCATGCGCAATATCACCGCAAGGAGTATCACCTTAAGCAATGTCACCATGAGCAATGTTACCATGGGCACTGTCACCATGGGCACTTGATCATTGAGTACTGTCACCATGGGTAATATCACCATGGGCACTGTCACCATGAGAAGTATTACCATGAGCAATGTCACCAAGAGCACTCTCACCACGAGAACTGCCACATTGGGCACTACTATTATGAGCACTGTCATGATGAGAACTGTCGCTATAAGAATGGCCACCATGGGTATTTTTACCATGAGCTCTGTCACCATGGGTATTGTCACCATTTGAACTGTCACCATGAGAACTGTCACTATGAGAATTGCCACCATGGGCACTATGAAGATGAATACTGTCAACATGGGTATTTTCACCATGGGCATTGTCACCATGAGCAGTATTACCGGGAGCACTTTCACTGTGAACACTGTCACCATAGACACTGGCACAATGCGGACTGTCACCATGAGACCTGTCTCCATGGGCACTATCACCATGAGAAATGTCACCATGGTCATTCTCACCATGGGCAATGTCACCGTGAGCAGAGTCAACATAGGCATTGTCACCATGGGCGCTGTGGCCTTGGGCACTGTCATTATGGGCACGGTCACAGTGAGCTCTGTCATCATGGGCACTGTCAGTTTGAGCAGTGTCACCCTGGGTACAGCAACTATGAGGACTGTCACCATGAGTAAGGTCACCATTGGCAGAATCACCATGTGCACTGTCACCATGGGCTCTATCACCATGAGAACTGTCAGCATGGGCACTGTCGCTGTGTGCACTGTCACCATGGGCACTGCCACCATGGGCAATATCACCATGGGCATTATCACTGTGAGCACTATCAACATGAGCACGTCACCATGGGCACTGTCAATATGGGTGCTCTCTCCAATGGCAATGTCACCGTGAGAATTGTCACCATGGGCAATTTCACCATGAGCAATGTCAACATGGACACTGTCATCATGGGAACTGTCACCATGGGTAGTGTCACCATGGGCCCTGTCACCATGGACATGGTCAACAAGTACACTATCACTATGCTCACCATTATTGTGAACAATGTCACCATGGGCACCTTAACCATGGGCACTATCACCGGGAGCATTATCAGCATCGGCACAACAGTTGTGATAACTGTAACGATGGGTCATATCACCGTGAGCACGGTTGCCATGGCACTGTCACCATGTGCAATGCCCCATCAGGACTCTCACCATGGGAACTGCCACCATGAGCACTGTCAACACGAGGACTGCCACCCAGGGCACTGCCACCATGAGCACTGTCACCATGGGCACTGTCTCCATGGGCACTGTCACCATGGGCACTGTCTCCATGGGCACTATCACCATGAGCCATATTACCATGAGAACTGTCACCACGGCCACTGTCACTATTTTGCACTGCCACCAGGTGCACTACCACCATGTGCCCTGTCACCATGGACACTATCAACATGAGCACCATTACCATGTGCACTGCCACCATGAGCACTGTCACAATAAGAACTGTCACTATGAGAACTGACACCATGGGCATTTTCACCATGATTACTGTCACCATGGGTATTGTCACCTTGGGCACTGTCACAGTGAGCACTATCACTGTGAGCACCATTTCCCTGAGCAGTGTCACCATGGGCACAGCCACAATGTGGACTGTCACCATGGGCAGCATCACAGTGAGAACAGTCACCATGGTCACTCTCACCATGGGCAGTGTCAACGTGAGCACTCTCACTATGAGAATTATCACCATAGGCCCTGTCACCGTGAGAAGTGTCACCATGGGCACTGTCAACATGGAGACTATCACCTTGAGCACTGTCACCATGAGCAATGTCACCTTGGTCACTCTCACCCTGAGAAGTATCACCACGGTGACTATCACCATTGGCACTGACACCATGCGGTTGTCACCATGAGCACTATAACAATTGGCAATGTCTACATAGGCAGTTTCACCATGTGCACTGTCTCTATTCGTACTATCACCATCGGCACTCTCACCATGGGCATGGACAATGTGAGCACTGTCACCATGGGCATTGTCACACTGGGCACTGTCACCATGGGCAATGTCACCATTAGCACTGTCACCATGGGCACTGTGATCTTGGGCACTGTCACCATGTGCACT
Organism: Mesoplodon mirus; assembly: GCF_964341445.2. Taxonomy (NCBI): domain Eukaryota; kingdom Metazoa; phylum Chordata; class Mammalia; order Artiodactyla; family Ziphiidae; genus Mesoplodon; species Mesoplodon mirus. The sequence goes on from NW_028295229.1 coordinate 161,609, forward strand.
TTCACTGTGGGCACTGTCACAATGGGAAGTATCACCATGGGATTTATCAGCATGGGCACTGTCACCTTGGGCACTTACACCATGACATCTATCACCATAAGCACTGTAATTATACGCACTGTCATCATGTGCACTGTCGCCATGAGCACCATCACCATGACCACTGCCACAATGAGCACTGTCACTTATGGCACTGCCAACATCAGCAGTGTCACCATCAGCACTGTCACCATGGGCATGGCACCCTGGGTATTGTCACCATGGGCACTGTCACCATGAGCACTCTCACCATGAGCATTTTCACCCTAGGTACTCTCACCATGGGCACTGTCACCGTGAGAACTGTTAACATGAGCTCAGCCACCCAGGGTATTGACACCATGGGCACTATAACAGTGAGAATTGAACACATGGGGACTCTCACCAGGGGCACTATCACCATGAGCACTGTCACCATGAGTACTCTCACCTGGGTATTGTCACCATGAACACTATCACCGTGAGCACTACACCGTGAGAATTGTGACTGTGGGCACTGTCACCATGGGCACTTTCACAATGGGCACTATTACCGAGAGCACAGTCACCAAGAACACTGTCACTGTGTGCATTGTCACCATGCACACTATCACCGTAAGGACTATCACGGTAAGCAATGTCACCATGAGCAATGTCACCATGGGCACTGTCACCATTTCGTACTGACACCATGAGAAGTGTCACCATGGGCATTTTAATCATGATTACTTTCACAATGGGTAATATTATGATGGGCACTGTCACTGTGAGAACTGTCACAGTGCGGCATGTCTTGATGGGAACTGGCACCAAGGGCATTGTCACTATGAGCATTGTGACAATGAGCAATATCACTGTGAGAAATCTCACCATGTTAATTGTCTCCATGGCACTGTCATCATGAGAACTGTCACCATGGGCACTGTCACAGTCATCACTGTCACCATGGGCACTGTCATTGTGGGCACTGCCTCCATGGGCACTGTCACCATGGGTACTGTCACAATGGGCACGGCCACTAAGTTTACTATCCCCATGGGCACTATCACTGTGAGGAATGTCACCATGGGCACTATCATCATGAGCTGTATCACCATGGGCACTCTCACCGTGAGAGCTGTCACCTTGGACACTGTCACCATGGGCACTATCACCGTGAGCAATATCACCATGTGTACTGTCACCATGGGCACGACCACTAAGTGCACTATAACTATGGGCACTATTACCGTAAGTGCTGTCACCATAGGCAGTTTAACCATGGGCACTATCACTGTGAGCACTGTCACCAGAGGCAATGTGACCGTGGGCACTGTCACCATGGGCACTGTCATCATGGGCAGTGTCACTGTGCACACTGTCACCATGGGTCCTGCACTGTAACCATGAGGAATGGCATCATGGGTTGTTACCGTGTGCACTGTAACCATGAGCACTGTCACCATGGGAAATGTCACCATGAGAATTGTGAACATGGCCACTGTCACCATGGGGACTATCACCATGAGCACTGTCACCATGAGTACTATTACCCTGGGTATTGTTACCATGGGCACTGTCACCATGAGCACTACACCTTGAGAATTGTGACTATGGGCACTGTCACCAGGTGAGTACTATCACTGAGAGCACTGTCACCAGGTGAACTATCACCGTAAGGACTATCACCTTAAGGAATGTCACCATGAGCAATGTCACCATGGGCTCTGTCACCATTTCACCCTGCCACCATGTGCAGTATCACCATGGGCAAATTAACCATGAGTACTGTCACCGTGGGTAAAATCATCATGGGCACTGTCACTGTGAGAAATGTCACCATGTGGCATGTCTCAATGGGCACTGGCACAATGGACATTGTCACTCTTAGCACTGTTACAATGGACACTATCACAGTGAGCTGTGTCACCAGGGCAACTCTCACCATGGGCGCTGTCACTTTCGCACTGTCCATGAGAACTATGTCCATGGGAACTATTAACGTGAGGACTATCACTATGGGCACTATCACTTTGTGCTGTATCACCATGGTCACTGTCACCATTGACACTGTCACCATGGCAGTGTGACCATAGATATTGTCATGATGAACATTGTCATCATAGGCACTGTCACCATGAGAAGTGTCACCATGCGCACTGTCACCATCAGTAATCTCACCATGTGCACTGCCACCAACGGTACACTCACCATGGGAACTGCCACCATGGGCACTGTCACCATGAGAACTCTCACTATGAGAATTGCCACCATAGGCATTTTCACCATGAGTACTGTCACCATGAGCAATGTCAGCATGGGCACTCTGATCTTGGGCACTGACACCATGGGCACTGTCATCGTGGGCACTGTCACAATGGGAAGTATCACCGTCGGATTGCTCAGCATGGGCTCTGTGACCGTGGGCACTGCCACCGTGAGATCTGTTACCGTGAACTCTGCTACCGTGGATATTGTCACCATGAGCACTGTCACCGTGAGAATTGTGAACATGAGCACTGTAAGCATGGGGACTATCACCATAAGCACTGCCACCATGAGTACTATCACCTTGGGTATTGTTACCATATGTACTGTCACCGTGAGCACTACACCTTGAGAATTGTGACTATGGGCACTGTCACCATGGAACTTTCACCAAAGGCACTATCACCGTGAGCACTGTCACCAGGCTCACTATCACTGTAAGGACCATCACCTGAAGCAATGTTACCTTGAGCAATGTCAACATGGGCTCTGTCACCATTTCACACTGCCATCATGTGCAGTATCACCATGGGTACTTTAACCATGAGTACTGTCACCATGGGTAAAATCAACATGGGCACTGTCACAGTGAGAACTGTTACCGTGCAGCATGTCTTGATGGGCACCGGCACAATGGGGATAGTCACTCTGAGCACTGTCACAATGGGCACTATCACCGTGAGCTCTCTCACCATGGTAACTGTCACCATGGGCACTGTCTGTGTCAGCACTGTCCATGAGCACTGTCACTGTGGGCACTGCCACCGTGAGCATTATTACCATGAACACTGCTTACGTGAGCAATATCATCATAAGTATTGTCACCATGGTCACTGTCACCATTGGCACTGTCACTGTGGCAGTGTCACCATGGGCACTGTCATGATGAACATTTTCATCATAGGCACTGTCACCGTGAGAAGTGTCACCATGTGTACTGTCAACATGGGTACGATCACCAAGTGCACTATGACTATGCCCACAATTACCGTGAGCACTGTCACAATGTGCACCTTAACCATGGGCACTATCACCATGAGAACTATCACCATCTGCACTATCATTGTGAGCACTGTCACCATGGGCACTATCACAGTGAGCAAGGTTACCATGGGCAATGTCACCATGTGCACAGCTACCATCAGTACTCTCACCATGGGAACTGCCACCATGAGCAATGTCACCACCAGGACTGCCACCCAGGGCACTGCCATCATGAGCAGGGTCACCATGGGAACTCCGAATATGGGTACAGTAATCAGGAGCACTTTCACCATGGGAACTTTCAACATGGGCATTATCAATGTTAGGACAGCCACCATGGGCACTATCAACTTGAACAGTATCACCATGGTCACTGTCACCATAAGTACTCACACCGTGGCAGTCTCACTGTCGCAGCATCACCATGGGCACTGTCACGAAGAGCATTGTCACCATAGGCACTGTCACCATGAGAACAGTCACCATGCGCACTGCCACCATCGGTAATCTCACCATGTGCACTGCCACCATGGGAACTGCCACAATGAGCACTGTCACCAAGAGCACTGTCACCACGAGCACTGCTTCCTAGGGCACTGCCACCATGAGCACTGTCACCATGAGAACTCTCACTATGAGAATTGCCACCATAGGCATATTCACCATGAGTACGGTCACCATGCGCAATGTCAGCATGGGCTCTCTCATCTTGGACACTGTCACCATGAGCACTGTCATCGTGGGCACTGTCACAATGGGAAGTATGACCATGGGATTTGTCAGCATGGGCACTGTCACTGAGGGCACTGCCACCGTGAGATCTGTTACTGTGAGCTCTGTCACCCTGGGTATTGTCACCATGGGCACTATCACTCTGAGAATTGTGGACATGGACACTCTCAGCATGGGGACTATCACGATGTGCACTGTCACCATGGAACTTTCACCAAGGGCACTATAACCGTGAGTACTGTCACCAGGTGCACTATCACCGTAAGGACTATCACCCTAAGCAATGTCACCATGAGCAGTGTCACCATGGGCTCTGTCACCATTTCACACTGCCACCATGTGCAGTATCACCATGGGCACTTTAACCATGAGTACTGTCACCATGGGTAAAATCACCATGGGCACTGTCACTGTGAGAACTGTCACCATGTGGCATGTATCTATGGGCACTGGCACAATGGACATTGTCACTCTGAGCACTGCCACAATGGGCACAATCACTGTGAGCTGTCTCACAATGGTAACTTTCACCATGGGCACTGTCACTTTTGGCACTGTCCATGAGCACTCTCACTGTGGGCACTGCCACCGTGAGCATTATTACCATGAACACTGCTCCTGTGAGCACTATCATCTTAAGTACTGTCACCATGGGCACTGTCACTTTTGGCACTGTCTATGGGCACTGTCACTGTGGGCACTGCCACCGTGAGCATTATTACCATGAACACTGCTTCTGTGAGCACTATCATCATAAGAACTGTCACCATGGGATCTGTCACCAATGCCGAGACCACCGTGGACACTCTAACGGTGTGCACTGTCACCAGGGGCACTGCCACCATGGGCAATGTCACCATGAGCACTGTCACCATGGGCACAGTCACCATGGGCACTATCACCATGAGCAATGTCACCATGAGAAATGTCACCATTGGCAGTGTCACTATATTGCACTGCCACCAGGTGCACTATGACCATGGACACTGTCACCATAGGCACTATCACCATGAGCACGATTACCATGGGCACTGCAACCATGAGAACTGTCTCCAAGAGCAGTGTCAGCACGAGCATTGCCACCTTGGATATTGCCACCATGAGCACTGTTCACAATGAGAACTGTCACTATGATAATTCCCACCATGGGCATTTTCACCATGATTACTGTCACCGTGGGTATTGTCACCTTGGGCACTATCACCATGAGCTCTATCACTGTGAGCACCATCACCCTGAGCAGTGTCACCATGGGTACAGCCACAGTGTGGACTGTCACCATGGGCAGTATCACGGTGAGAACAGTCTCCGTGGTCACTGTCACCATGGGCAGTGTCAACGTGAGCACTCTCACTATGAGAATTATCACCATAGGCAATGTCACCGTGAGAACTGTCACCATGGGCACTGTCAACATGGAGACTATCACCTTGAGCACTGTCACCATGAGCAATGTCACCTTGGTCACTTTCACCCTGAGAACTATCACCACGGTGACTATCACCATTGGTACTGACACCTTGCAGTTGTCACCATGAGCACTATCACAATGGGCAATATCTACATGGGCAGTTTCACCGTGAGCACTGTCTCTATTCGTACTATCACCATCAGCACTGTCACCATGGGCATGGTCAACATGAGCACTGTCACCTTGGGCCTTGTCACACTGGGCACTGTCACCATGGGCAGTGTCAACGTGAGCACTCTCACTAAGAGATTTATCACCATAGGCACTGTCACCATTAGCACTGTCACCATGGGCACTGTGATCTTGGGCACTGTCACCACGTGCACTTTCACCGTGGGCACTGTCACAATGGGAAGCATCACCATGGGATTTATCAGCGTGGGCACTGTCACCTTGGGCACTTACACCATGGCATCTATCACCATAAGCACTGTAATTATGCGCACTGTCAACATGAGCACCGTCACCATGACCACTGCCACAATGAGCACTGTCACTTATGGCACTGCCAACATGAGCAGGGTCACCATCAGCACTGTCACCATGGGCATGGCACCGTGGGTATTTTCACCATGGGCACTGTCACCATGAGCACTCTCACCATGGGCATTTTCACCCTAGGTACTCTCACCATGGGCACTGTCACCGTGAGAACTGTTAACATGAGCTCTGTCACCCTGGGTATTGTCACCATTGGCACTATCACAGTGAGAATTGAGAACATGGGGACTCTCACCATGGGCACTATCACCATGAGACCTGTCACCATGAATACTGTCAGCCTGGGTACTGTCACCATGAACACTATCACCGTGAGCACTACACTGTGAGAATTGTGACTGTGGGCACTGTCAACATGGGCACTTTCACAATGGGCACTATTACCGAGAGCACTGTCACCATGAACACTGTCACAGTGTGCAGTGTCACCATGCACACTATCACCGTAAGGACTATCACTGTAAGCAATGTCACTATGAGCAATGTCACCATGGGCACTGTCACCATATAGCACTGCCACCATAAGCAGTGTCACCATGAGCACTTTAATCATGATTACTCTCACAATGGGTAATATCATGAGGGGCACTGTCACCATGGAACTGTCACAGTGCGGCATGTCTTGATGGGACCTGGCACAAATGGCATTGTCAGTATGAGCATTGTGACAATGAGCACTATTACCGTGAGAAATCTCACCATGCTGTCTCCATGGCACTGTCACCGTGAGAACTGTCACCATGGGCACTGTCACTGTCGTCACTGTCACCATGGGCACTGTCATTGTGGGCAATGCCTCCATGGGCACTGTCACCATGGGCACTGTCACAATGGGCACAGCCACCCACTGTACTATCACCATGGGCACTATCACTGTGAGGAATGTCACCATGGGCACTCTCATCATGAAGTTTATCACCATGGGCACTCTCACCGTGAGAACCGTCACCATGGACACTGTCACCATGGGCACTATCACCATGAGCAATATCACCATGTGTACTGTCACCATGGGCACGGCCACTAAGTGCACTATAACTATGGGCACTATTACAGTGAGTGCTGTCACCATGGGCAGTTTAACCATGGCCACTATCACAGTGAGCACTGTCACCAGAGGCAATGTGACCATGGGCACTCTCACCTTGGGCACTGTCATCATGGGCAGTGTCACTGTGGGCACTGTCAGCATGGGTCCTGCAAACTTGTGCCCTGTAACTGTGAGGAATGTCATCATGGGTGGTTACTGTGTGCACTTTAACCATGATTATTCTCACCATGGGAACTGTCATCATTTTTCACTGCCACCATGTGCTCTACAAACATGTACACTGTCACCATGGGCACTATCACCGTGAGCTCTGTCACCAACAGTACTGTCAGCATGGGCATTTTCACCAAGGGCACAGCCACCATATGCACTCTTTCCATGGTCAGTATCACTGTGAGCACTGTCACCATGGGATCTACCATCATGGGCACTGTCATCATGAGCACTTTCAACATGGGAAAACTCACCATGGGCTATTTCACCATGGGAACTATTAACGTGAGGACTATCACCATGGGTACTATCACTTTGTGCAGTATCACCATGGCCACTGTCACCATTGGCACTGTCACCCTGGCAGTGTCACTATGGACACTGTCATGATGAACATTGTCATCATAGGCACTGTCACCATGAGAAGTGTCACCATGCTCACTGTCAACATGGGCACTATCATCTTGAGCAGTATCACCATGTGTACTGTCAACATGGTCACAGTCACCAAGTGCACTATCACTAGGCTCACAATTACCGTGAGCACTGTCACAATGGGCACCTTAACCATGGGCACTATCACTGTGAGAACTATCACCATCGGCACTATCACCGTGAGCACTGTCACATTAGGCACTATCTCTGCGAGCCCGGTTACCATGGGCAATGTCACCATGTGGAGAGCTAACATCGGTACTCTCACCATGGGAACTGCCACCATGAGCACTGTCACCACAAGGACTGCCACCCAGGGCACTGCCACCATGAGCACTGTCACGGTGGGAACTCCAAATATGGGCACTGTAATCAGGAGCACTTTCACCATGGGAAATGTCACCATGGGAACTTTCACCATGGGCATTATCAATGTTAGGACAGCCACCATGGGCACTATCACCTTGAGCATTATCACCATGAGCACTTACACTGTGGCCGGGTCACCATGGGAACTGTCATGATGAGCATTGTCACCATAGGCACTATCACCATGAAAACAGTCACCATGCGCACTGCCACCATCGGTAATCTCACCATGTGCACTGCCACCATCGGTACTCTCATCATGGGAACTGCCACCATGAGCACTGTCACCAAGAGCACTGTCACCTCGAGCACTGCCTCCTAGGGCACTGCCACCATGAGCACTGTCACCATGAGAACTCTCACTATGAGAATTGCCACCATAGGCATTTTCACCATGTGTAGTGTCACCATGCACAATGTCAGCATGGGCACTCTGATCTTGGCCACTGTCACCATGGGCACTGTCACAATGGGAAGTATCACCATGGGCTTTGTCACCATGGGCACTGTCAACGTGGGAACTGCCACCGTGAGATCTGTTACCATGAGCTCTGTCACCCTGGGTATTGTCACCATGGGCACTATCACTGTGAGAATTGTGAACATGGGCACTGTCAGCATGGGGACTCTCACCATGAGCACTGTCACCATGAGTACTATCACCCTGGGTATTGTTACCATGGGCACTGTCACCATGAGCACTAAACCATGAGAATTGTGACTATGGGCACTGTCACCATGGGCACTTTCACCAAGGGCACTATCACCGTGAGCACTGTCAGCAGGCGCACTCTCACCTTAAGCAATGTCACCATGAGCAATGTCACCATGGGCTCTGTCACCATTTCGCCCTGCCACCATGTGCAGTATCACCATGGGCAAATTAACCACGAGTACTGTCACCATGGGTAAATTCACCATGGGCACTGTCACTGTGAGAACTGTCACCGTGTGGCATGTCTCAATGGGCACTGGCACATTAGGCATTGTCACTCTTAGCACTGTCACAATGGCACTATCACTGTGAGCTGTGTCATCAGGGCAACTCTCATCATGGGCACTGTCACTTTTGGCACTGTCCATGAGCACTGTCACTGCAGGCACTGCCACCGTGAGTATTATTACCATGAACACTTCTTCCGTGAGCACTATCATCAAAAGTACTGTCACCATGGGCACTGTCACAACTGGCATGACCATCATGTGCATACTCATGGTGTGCACTGTCACCAGGGGCACTGCCACCATGGGCAGTGTCACCATGAGCATTGTAAACATGGGCACTGTCACCATGGGCACTATCACCATGGGCAGTGACATCATGGTCAGTGTCACCGTGGGCACTGTCACCATGGGCCTTGGCACATGGGCACTGTAACAATGGCCATTGTCTTCATGGGCACTGTCACCTGTTTCACTGTCACCATGAGCTCTCTCACCATTGCACTGCGATTGTGGGCACTGTCACCATGCGTCTATCAACGTGGGCATTGCCAGCATGAGCAGTGTCACTGAGGGAACTGCTTCCATGAGCACTATCAACATGAGCACAGAGACTGTGAACTCTATCACCACAAGTACTGTCATCATCGGCACTGTCACCATGAGCACTGCCACAATGAGCAGTGTCACCATGGGCACTTCCACCATGAGCACTGTCACCATGAGAACTGTCACAGTGAGCCGTGTCTCCATGGGCAATGTCACCATGGGCACTCTCATCATGTGCAATATTCCCGAGACCAAGGTAACCATTGGCACTCTCACAAAGAGCATTTTCACCATCAGTTCTGTTCCCATGGGAACTGTCACCAAGTGAACTGTCACCATGACCACTGTCACCGGAAGCACTGCCACCTTGGACCCTGCTATTATGAGCACTGTCACCCTGAGAATTGTCGCTATGAGAACTGCCACCATGGGTATTTTCACCATGAGTACTGTCGCCATGGGTATTGTCACCATTTGCACTGTCACCATGTGCACTATCACCACAAGTACTATCACCTTAAGAAATGTCACCATGCACAATATCACCATGGACACTGTCACCATGTGCACTATCACCATGGGCACTGTCACCATGGGCCCTTTATCATTGAGTACTGTCACTACGGATAATATCACTATGGGAACTGTACATCGTGGCAGTGAAAAATGGTGACAGTGCCCATGTTGACAGTTCTCATGGTGACAGTGCACATGGTGACAACCAATGCAGACAGTACTCACGGTGACAGTTCTCATTGTTGCAGTACCCATGGTGACAGTGATCACAGTGATAGTGCCCATGGTGGCAGTGCCAAAGTTGACAGTGCCCATGGCATCATTGCCTATGGTGACAGTGCTCATGGTAACAGTGTCCATGGTGATAGTGACCATGGTGGGAGTGCTCACAGTGATAGTACCCATGGTGATAGTGTCCATGTTCACAATTCTCACAGTGATAATGCCTATGGTGAGAGTACCTAGGGTGACAATGCCCATGGTGTCATGCCCATGGTGACAGTGCTCATGGTGAATGTGCTCATGGTGACAGTGCCCATGTTTACAGTGTCTATGGTGATAGATGTCACAGTGTCAGTGCCCACGGTGACAGTACCCAGGCTGACAAAGCACATGGTGATACTTCCCATTGTGACAGTGCCCACGGTGAAAGTGCCCATGATGACAGTGCTCACGGTGACCGTAACCATGGTGACAGTGCTGGTGGTGAGAGTGCCAATAGTGACAGTGCTCATAGTGAAATTGCCCATGGAAACATTGGCCATGGTGATAGTTCTCATGCTGACAACCCCACGGTGACACTGCCAATGGTGATAGTGTCCGTGGTGACAGTTCTTACGTTGAATGTGACCATAGTGACAGTTCTCACGGTGACAGTGCCTATGGTGAAAATTCTCATAGTGACAGAGCTCACGGTGACAGTGCCCATGGTGATATTACCCACGGTTACAGTACTCTTGGTAAAAGGGCCCATGGTGACACTGCACATGGTGGCAGTGCAAAAGGGTGACAGTGCCCATGGTGATATTGCTCATGGTGAAATTGTTTACAGTGATAGTCCTTACAGTGATAGTGTGTATGGTGAAACTGCGAGAGTGACAGTGCTCATTGTGACAGTGCTCACAGCGATAGTGCTGATGGTGAATGTGCCCATGGTGACAGTGCCCATAGTCACAATTCTCACGGTGTAGTGCTCACAGTGACAGTGCCCATGGTGACAATACACAGGGAGACAGTATTCATGGTGACATTGCTCATGGTGAGAGTGCCCATGTTCACAACACTCACATTGATAGTGCCCATGGTGACAATACGCAGGGTGACAGAGCTCATGGTAAAAGTGCTCACGGAGACAGTGCCCGTGGTTACAGTACCTAAGGTGACATTTGAAATGGTGAGAGTGATCAAGGTGACAGTGCCCATGCTGACAATACCCAGGGTGTCCTGCTCATGGTGACAGTGATCATGGTGACAATGCTCATGTGGACAGTTTCATAAGTGGCAGTGCTCATTGTGGCAGTGCTCATGGTGACCGTGCTCATAGTGACAGTGCCCATGGTTACAGTGTTTATGGTGATACATGTCACGGTGGCCGTGCTCATGGTGACAGTGCTCACGCTGACAAAGCCCATGTTGATACTTCCCATTTTGACAGTGCCCACAGTGACAGAGCCCATGGTGACTGTGCCCAAGATCACAGTGCCCATGGTGAGAGTTCTAATGGTGACTGTGTCCATGGTGACAGTGCCCAATGTGACAACGCCCATTGTGACAGTGCTCATGGTGACCGTGCCGATGTTGACAGTGGCGATCATGATAGTGCCAATAGTGAGAGTGCTCACGGTGAAACTGCCCATGGAGACACTGCCCATGGTGCTAGTGATCATCGTGACAACCCCTCGGAAGCAGTGCCAATGGTGAGAGTCCCCGTGGTGACAGTTCTCATGGTGAAAGTGACACTGTTGAAATTGCTCATGGTGACAGTGCTCAAGGTGATTGTCTCAATGTTGACAGAGCCCATGTTGACTGTTCTCATGGTAACAGAGCCTATGGTGATAATGCTCTTAGTGACAGTGCTCACAGTAACAGTGCCCATGGTGACAGTGACCATGGTGACTGTTCCTACCGTGATAGTTCCCATGGTGACTGTGTTCATGGTGACAGACCGAATTGAGGCTGTGCCCGTGGTGACAATGCTCAGGGTGATGGTGCTCATGGTGATAGTACTCACAATGACAGGGAGAAGGTGACAGTACCCACGGTGACATTAATCATGGTGAAAGTGCCCATGATGGCAGTGCTCGTGATGACAGTGCTCTTGGTGACAGTGCTCATGGTGGCAGTGTCCATGGTGAGACTACTGATCGTGACACTGCCCATGGTGACAGTGCACATGGTCATGGTGCATCTGGTGGCAGTGCAAAATAGTGAGAGTGCCCCTGGTGATATTGCTCATGGTGATAGTGCCCATGGTGATAGTGCCCATGGTTACAGTGCTCATGGTGACAGTGCCCCTAGTGACAGTGCACACTGTGAGAGTGCCCATGGTGACATTTCTTATCATGAGAGTGTTCACGGTAGCAGTTTTCATGATAATAGTGCTCACGGTGGCAGTGCCACAATGAGAGTGTCAATGGCGAGAATACTGACTGTTACAGTGGCCATGGTGAATTTTCTATCTGTGAGAGTGCCCTTGGGGACACTTAGCGTGGTGAGATTTCTCACGGTGATAGTGCCCATTGATTCAGTGCTAATAGTGACAAGACCCATGGCGCCAGTGTCCATCATGGCATTGCTCACGGTGATAGTTATTATGTTGACAGTGACCATGGTGATATTACCCATGGTGACAGTACTCAGTGATCAAGAGCTCATGGTGACAGTGCCTAAGGTGATAGTGCACACGGTGGCAGTGCAAAATGGTGACAGTGCCCATGGTGACTTTGCTTAATGTGATAGTCCTTGTGGTGACATTGCGCATGGTGACATTGCCCACCATGACAGTGCTCTTGTTGACAGTGCTCATGGTGATAGTGCCAATGTTGGAAGTGCCCATCGTGAAAGTGCCCATGGTGACAGTTCTTATGATGAGAGTGGTCAGAGTGCCAGTGCTCATGGTGAAAGTGCCCATGGTGACAGAGCCCACGGTGACAGTGCCCATAGTTATAGTGTCCATGGTGACAGTACTAACAGTGAAATTGTCCATGGGGACACTGCCCATGGTGAAAGTGCCCATGGTCACAACACTCACGGTGATAGTGCTCACGGTGAGAGTGGCCATGGTGACAGTGACCACGGTGACAGTTCTAATGGTGATACTGCCCATGATGACAGTGCTCATGGTGACAGTCCACATTGTGCCAGTGCCCAAGGTGACAGTGCTCATGGTGACAGTGCCCAAAGTCACAATACCCAGGGTTACAGTGCCCAGGCTAACAGTTCTCAAGGTGATAGTGCCCATGGTGACAGTGCCCATGGTGATACAGAGAATGGGGACAGTGCTTATGGTGACAGTGGTCATGGTTGCAGTACCCATGGTGATAGTGCTGAAACTGACAGTGCCCTTGTTGATAGTGCCCATGGTGAGTGTGCTCGTGTTAATAGTGCCCATGGTGGCAGTTCCCATTGTGAAAGTGTTCATGATGACAGTGCCCATGTTGGTAGTTCCCAGGGTGACAGTGCTCATGGTGATAGTGACCATGTTAACAGTGCACATGGTGGCTGTGCCCTTGGTGACAGTGCCTATGATGACAGTACTCATAGTGACAGTGCTCACGGAGATAGTGCCCATGGTGACAGTGCACATGGTGGTAGTGCACATGGTGGCAGTGAAAAATGGTGACAGTTCCCATGCTGACAGTTCTCATTGTGACAATGCACACTGTCACAACCGATGCTGACACTGCTCATGGTAGCTGTACCCGTGGTGACAGTGCTCACAGTGATAGTGCCCATGGTAACACTGCCCATGATGACAGTGCCCATGGTGAAAGTTCCCACGGCGCCATTGCCTATGGTGACAGTGCTCATGGTAACAGTGCCCATGGTGACAGTGACCATGGTGAGAGTGCTCACACTGATAGTGCCCATGGTGACAGGGCTCATGGTGCCAGGCCGCATTGTGCCAGTACCCATGGTGACAGTGGTCATGGTGACACTGACCACAGTGAGAGTGCTCACTGTGATAGAGCTCACGGTAATAGTGCTCATGGTGACAGTGCAAATGGTGACAATACCCATGGTGACAGTACTCATGTTTTAAATACCCATGGTGGCAGTTCTCATAACGACAGTTCTCATGGTGACAGTTCTCATAATAGCATTGCCCAAGGTGGCAGTCCTCGTGGTGACAGTGCTAATGGTGAGAGTGCTCTTGGTGCCAGTGCCCATGGGGACAGTACCGATGGTGACACTGCACATTGTTAGAGTGCCCATGGTAACCGTGCTCACGGTGATAGTGCACATCGTGACAGTGCCCATGGTGGTAGTTCACCTGGTGACAGTACTAAATAGTGACAGTGCACATGCTAACAGTGCTCACGGTGACAGTGCCCATGGTGACAATACACAGGGTGACAGTATTCATGGTGACATTGCTCATGGTGATAGTGCCCATGCTGAGAATACCCATGTTCACAACTGTCACGGTGATAGTTCCCATGGTGAAAATACCCAGGGTAACAGAGCTGATGGTAAAAGTGTTCACGGTGACAGTGCCCATGGTGACAGTAACTAAGGTGACAATTCCCATGGTGAGACTGCTCATAGACAGTGCCCATGGTGACAATACTCAGCGTGTCCTGTCCATGGTGACAGTGACAATGGTGACATTTCTCATGAGGACAGTGCCATAAGTGACAGTGCTCATTGTGGCAGTGCTCATGGTGACCGTGCTCATGGTGACAGTGCCCATGGTGACAGTGCCTATGGTGATAGATATCATGGTGGCCGTGCCCAGGGTTACATTGCACACGCTGACAAAGCCCATGGTGATATTTCCCATTGTGACAGTGCCAAAAGTGGCAAAGCCCATGGTGACAGTACCCAAGATCACAGTGCCCATGGTGAGAGTGCCAGCAGTGACTGTGCCCATGGTGACAGCACCCAGTGTGACAATGCCCATTGTGACAGTGCTCACGGTGACCATGATGATGCTGACCGTGCCGATGTTGATAGTGCCAATAGTGAGATTGCTCACGGTGACACTGCCCATGGAGACACTGCCCATGGTGATAGTGCTCATCATGACAACGCCTCAGAAGCAGTGCCAATGGTTAGAGTCCCCGTGGTGTCAGTTCTCATGGTGAAAGTGATCTTGTTGAAATTGCTCATGGTGACAGTGTTCCAGGTGAGAGTCTCCATGTTGAGAGTGCCCATGGTGACTGTTCTCAGGGTGACAGGGCCTATGGTGATTATGCTCTTAGTGACAGTGCTCACGGTGACCGTGCCCCTGGTGACAGTGACCACGGTGACTGTTCTCAACGTGATAGTGCCCATGGTGACAGGGTTCATGATGACAGTCCGCATTAAGGCTGTGCCCTTGGTGACGGTGCTCATGGTGATAGTTCTCACGGTGATAGTAGGCACGTTGACAGTGCCAAAGGTGACAATACCCAGGTGATAGTAATCAGGGTGAAAGTGCCCATGGTGGCACTTCTCATACTGACTGTTCTTGTGACAGTGCTCATTGTGGCAGTCCTCGAGGTGACAGTGCTCTTGGTGACAGTGCTCATGGTGGCAGTGCCCATGGTGAGACTCCCGATGGTGACACTGCCCATGGTGACAGTGCACATGGTCATGGTGCATCTGGTGGCAGTGCAAAATAGTGAGAGTGCCCATGGTGATAGTGCCCATGGTGATAGTGCCCATGGTTCCAGTGCTCATGGTGACAGTGCCCATTGTGACAGTGCCCCTGGTGACAGTGCACACCGTGAGAGTGCCCATGGTGTCTGTGCCCATGGTGACAGTTCTTATCATGAGAGTGTTCACGGTAGCAGTGTTCATGGTAATAGTGCTCACGGAGGCATTGCCCACAATGAGAGTGCCCATGGTGAGAATACTGACTGTGACAGTGCCCATGATGACTTTTCTCTCTGTGACAGTGCCCTTGGGGACACCTAGCAAGGTGAGATTTCTCACAGTGATAGTGCACATTGTTTCAGTGCTAATAGTGAAAAGACCCACGGCGCCAGTGCCCATCATGGCATTGCTCACGGTGAAATTTCTCACTGTGACAGTGCCCATGGTGATATTACCCATGGTGACAGTACTCAGTGATCAAGTGCTTATGGTGACAGTGCCTAAGGTGATACTGCACATGGTGGCAGTGCAAAATGGTGACAGTGCCCATGGGGACATTGCTTAATGTGATAGTCCTTGTGGTGACATTGCGCATGGTGACATTCCCCACCATGACAGTGCTCTTGCTGACAGTGCTCATGGTGATAGTGCCAATGTTGGAAGTGCCCATCGTGAAAGTGCCCATGGTGACAGTTCTTATGATGAGAGTGGTCAGAGTGGCAGTGCTCATGGTGAAAGTGCCCATGGTGACAGAGCCCACGGTGACAGTGCCCATAGTTATAGTGTCCATGGTGAGAGTACTAACAGTGAAATTGTCCATGGGGACACTGCCCATGGTGAAAGTGCACATGGTCACAACACTCATGGTGATAGTGCTCACGGTGACAGTTCTAATGGTGATACTGCCCATGATGACAGTGCTCATGGTGACAGTCCACATTGTGCCAGTGCCCAAGGTGACAGTGCTCATGGTGACAGTGCACAAAGTCACAATACCCATGGTGACAGTGCCCAGGCTGACAGTTTTCAAGGTGCTAGTACCCATGGTGACAGTGCACATGGTGATACAGAGAATGGGGACAGTGCTTATGGTGACAGTGGTCATGGTTGCAGTACCCATGGTGATAGTGCTGAAACTGACAGTGCCCTTGGGGATACAGCCCATGGTGAGTGTGCTCGTGTTAATAGTGCCCATGGTGGCAGTTCCCATTGTGAAAGTGTTCATGATGACAGTGCCCATGTTGGTAGTTCCCATGGTGACAGTGCTCATGGTGATAGTGACCATGTTAACAGTGCACATGGTGGCTGTGCCCTTAGTGACAGTGCCCATGATGACAGTACTCATGGTGACAGTGCTCACGGAGATAGTGCACATGGTGACAGTGCACATGTTGGTAGTGCACATGGTGGCAGTGAAAAATGGTGACAGTTCCCATGCTGACAGTTCTCATTGTGACAATGCACACGGTCACAACCGATGCTGACACAGCTCATGGTAGCTGTACCCGTGGTGACAGTGCTCAAAGTGATATTGCCCATGGTAACACTGCCCATGATGACAGTGCCCATGATGAAAGTTCCCATGTCGCCATTGACTATGGTGACATGCTCATGGTAACAGTGCCCATGGTGACAGTGACCATGGTGAGAGTGCTCACACTGATAGTGCGCATGGTGACAGGGCTCATGGTGCCAGTCCGCATTGTGCCAGTACCCATGGTGACAGTGGTCATGGTGACACTGACCACAGTGAGAGTGCTCACTGTGATAGATCTCATGGAAATAGTGCTCATGGTGACAGTGCAAATGGTGACAATACCCATGGTGACAGTACTCATGTGGAAAATAGTCATGGTGGCAGTTCTCATAGCGACAGTTCTCATGGTGACAGTGAAAATGTTGACAATACACATGGTGACAGTAGTCATGTTTTAAATACCCATGGTGGCATTTCTCATAGCGACAGATCTCATGCAGACAGTTCTCATAATAACATTGCACAAGGTGGCAGTCCTCGTGGTGACAGTGCTAATGGTGAGAGAGATCTTGGTGCCAGTGCCCATGGGGACAGTACCGATGGTGACACTGCACATTGTTAGAGTGCCCATGGTAACCGTGCTCACAGTGATAGTGCACATCGTGACAGTGCCCATGGTGGTAGTTCACCTGGTGACAGTGCTAAATAGTGACAGTTCACATGCTGACAGTGCTCACGGTGATAATGCCTATGGTGACAGTGCCCACGGTGATAATGGGTATTATTACAGTGTTCATCCTGACAGAGCCCAAGGTGGCAGTGGCCATGGTGACATTGCCCACAATGACAGTGCCCATGGTAACAGTGCCGACAGTGACAGTGCCCATGGTGACACTTCTCACAGTGAATGTGCCCATGGCGACAGTTACCATGATGAGATTTCTTACTCTGATACTGCCCGTTGTGACAGTGCTCACAGAGACAATGCCCATGGTGCCAGTGCCCATAGAGACATTCCGCACGGTCACATTTCTCATGGTGAAAGTGCCTATGGTGACACTGCACCTGGTGGCAGTGCAAAATGGTGACAGTGCCCCTGGTGACATTGCTCATAATGACTTTGCTTACAGTGATAGTCGTTACGTTGACAGTGTAGATGGTGACACTGCACACAGTTGCAGTGTTCATGGTGACAGTGTTCACTGTCATAATTTCCATGGTGATAGTGCCCATAGTGACATTGCACCTGGTGGCAGTGAAAAATGGTGACAGTGCCCCTGTTGACAGTTCTCATGGTGACAGTGCACATGGTGAGAACCCATGCAGACAGTACTCAAGGTGACAGTACTCATGGTGACAGTTCCCATGTTTGCAGTATCCATGGTGACAGTGCTCACAGTGATAGTGCCCATGGTGACACTGCCCAAGATGACAGGGCCCATGGGGCAAATGATAATGGTGACGATGCTCATGGTAACAGTGCACATGGTGACATTGACCATGGTGAGAGTGCTCACATTGATGGTGCCCATGGTGACAGTGCTCATGGTGCCTGTCTACATTGTGCCAGTACTCATGGCCACAGTGCTCATGGTGACAGTGACCACAGTGAGAGTGCTCACGGTGATAGTGCTCACGGTAATAGTACTCATGGTGACAGTGCAAATGGTGACAATACCATGGTGACAGTACTCATGTTGAAAATACCCATGGTGGCAGTTCTCATAGCGACAGATCTCATGGTGACAGTGCTCATAATAGCAGTGCCCAGGTGCCAGTGCTCGTGGTGACAGTGGTAATGGTGACAGTGCTCTTGGTGGCAGTTCCCATTGGGACAGTAGTGATGGTGACACTGTGCATTGTTACAGTGCCCATGGTAACTGTGCTCACGGTGACAGTGCCCATGGTGGTAGTTCACCTGGTGAAAGTGCTAAATAGTGACACTGCACATGCTGACAGTGCTCATGGAGATATTGCCCATGGTGAAAGTGCACACGGTGATAATGGGCATTGTTACAGAGTTCATGGTGACAGAGCACACCGTGGCAGTGGCCATGGTGACACTTCTCACGCTGACAGTGCCAATAGGGACAGTTCGCATGGTGAGATTTCTCACGGTGATCGCACCCGTTGTGACAGTGCTCACAGTGACAATGCCCATGGTGCCAGTGCCCATATATACATTCCGCACGGTCACATTTCTCACGGTGAAAGTGCCTATGGTGACACTGCAGCTGGTGGCAGTGCAAAATGGTGACAGTGCCCATGGTGACATTGCTCATAGTGACTTTGCTTACAGTGATAGTCCTTACGGTGACAGTGTGCATGGTGACATTGCACAGAGTTGCAGTGTTCATGGTGACAGTGTTCACGGTGATAACTTTCCATGGTGATAGTGCCCATGGTGACACTGCACATGGTGGCAGTGAAAAATGGTGACAGTGCCCCTGTTGACAGTTCTCATGGTGACAGTGCACATGGTGACAACCCGTGCAGACTGTACTCATGGTGACAGTACTCACGGTGACAGTTCTCATGTTTGCAGTATCCATGGTGACAGTGCTCACAGTGAAAGTGCCCATGGTGAGAGTGCCCCTGGTGACACTGCCCATGATGACAGGGCCCATGGTGCCATTGCCTATGGTGACATTGCTCATGGTAACAATGCCCAAGGTGACAGTGACCATGGTGAGAGTGCTCACACTGATGGTGCCCATGGTTACAGTGCTCATGGTGTCTGTCTACATTGTGCCAGTACCCATGGCGACATTGCTCATGGTGACAGTGACCACAGTGAGAGTGCTCGCGGTGATAGTGCTCACGGTAATAGTGCTCATGGTGACATTGCAAATGGTGACAATACCATGGTGACAGTACTCATGTTGAAAATACCCATGATGGCAGTTCTCATAGCGACAGATCTCATGGTGACAGTGCTCATAATAGCAGTGCCCAGGTGCCAGTGCTCGTGGTGACATTGCTAATGGTGACAGTGTTCCTGGTGGCAGTTCCCATCGGGACAACACTGATGGTGACCCTGTGCATTGTTACAGTGCCCATGGTAACCGTGCTCACGGTGATAGTGCACATCGTGACAGTGCCCATGGTGGTAGTTCACCTGGTGACAGTGCTAAATAGTGACAGTGCACATGCTGACAGTGCTCACGGTGATAGTGCCCATGGTGACAGTGCACACGGTGATAATGGGCATTGTTACAGAGTTTATGGTGACAGAGCACACGGTGGCAGTGGCCATGGAGACAGTGCCCAAAATGACAGTGCCCATGGTGACAGTGCCGACAGTGACAGTGCCCATGGTGACACTTCTCATGGTGACAGTGCCCATGGGGACAGTTAGCATGGTGAGATTTCTCACGGTGATAGTGCCCATTGTGACAGTGCTCACAGTAACAATGCCCATGGTGAGAGTGCCCATAGAGTCATTCCGCACGGTCACATTTCTCACAGTGAAAGTGCCTATGGTGATATTAACCATGGTGACACTGCACATGGTGGCAGAGCAAAATAGTGACAGTGCCCATGGTGTCATTGCTCATGGTGACTTTGCTTACGGTGATAGTCCTTACAGTGACGGTGCACATGGTAACACTGCACACAGTGACAGTGATCATGGTGACAGTGTTCACGGTGATAGTTCCCATGGTGAGAGTGTCCAAGGTAACAGTGCCCATAGTCACAATTCTCATGGTGTAGTGCTCACAGTGACAGTGCCCATGGTGTCATGCCCATGGTTACAGTGCTCATGGTGACAGTGCTCATGTTGGCAGTGCCATAAATAACAGTGCTCATTGTGGCAGAGCTCATGGTGTCCGTGCTCATGGTGACAGTGCCCATGTTTACAGTGTTTATGGTGATAGATGTCACGGTGTCAGTGCCCACGGGGAAAGTGCCAAGGCTGACAAAGCCAAGGGTGATACTTCCCATTGTGACTGTGCCCACGGTGACAGGGGCCATGGTGACAGCACCCAGTGTGACAAGGCTCATGGTGACAGTGCTCACGGTGACAGTGACCATGGTGACAGCACCCAGTGTGACAAGGCGCATGGTGACAGTGCTCATGGTGAAACTGCCCATGGAGACATCGCCCATGGTGATAGTGCTCATGGTGACAACCCCACTGTGACAGTGCCAATGTTGATAGTCCCCGTGGTGACAGGTCTTACATTGAATGTGACCATGGTGTCTGTGCTCATGGTGACAGTGCTCAAGGTTAGAGTCTCCATGTTGACAGTGCCGATGGTGACAATTCTCACGGTCACAGGGCTTATGGTGAAAATTCTCATAGTGACAGTATTCGCGGTGACAGTGCCCATGGTGCTATTACCCATGGTGACAGTTCTCATAGTGAAACTGCCCATGGTGACACTGCACATGGTGGCAGTGCAAAATGGTGACAGTGCCCATGGTGATATTGCTCATGGTGACATTGCTTACGGTGAGAGTGTGTATGGTGAAACTGCACACAGTGACATTGCTCATGGTGACAGTGTTCATGGCGTTAGTTCCTATGGGGAATGTGACCATGGGGACAGTGCCCATAGTCACAATTCTCATGGTGTAGTGCTCACGGTGACAGTGCCCATGGTGACAATACACAGGGTGACAGTATTCATGGTGACATTGCTCATGGTGAGAGTGCCCATGTTCACAACAGTCACGGTGATAGTTCCCATGGTGACAATACCCAGGGTAACAGAGCTGATGGTAAAAGTGTTCACGGTGACAGTGCCCATGGTGACAGTACCTAAGGTGACAATTCCCATGGTGAGACTGCTCATAGACAGTGCCCATGGTGACAATACCCAGCGTGTCCTGTCCATGGTGACAGTGATCATGGTGACACTTCTCATGAGGACAGTGCCATAAGTGACAGTGCTCATTGTGGCAGTGCTCATGGTGACCGTGCTCATGGTGACAGTGCCCATGGTGACAGTGCCTATGGTGATAGATATCATGGTGGCCGTGCCCAGGGTGACATTGCCCACGGTGACAAATCCCATGGTGATACTTCCCATTGTGACAGTGCCAACGGTGGCAGAGCCCTTGGTTACCGTGCCCAAGATCACAATGCCCATGGTGAGAGGGCTAACGGTGACTGTGCCCATGTTGACAGCACCCAGTGTGACAATGCCCATTGTGACAGTGCTCATGGTGATCATGCCGATGGTGAGGGTGCCAATAGTGAGAGTGCTCATGGTGACACTGCCCATGGAGAAACTGCCCATGGTGATAGTGCTCATCATGACAACCCCTCGGAGGCTGTGCCAATGTTGAGAGTCCCCGTGGTGACAGTTCTCATGGAGAAAGTGCTCCTGTTGAAATTGCTCATGGTGACAGTGCTCATGGTGACGGTGCTCAAGGTGATAGTCTCCATGTTAACAGTGCCCATGGTGACTGTTCTGATGGTGATAGTGCCTATGGTGATTATGCTCTAAGTGACAGTGCTCACGGTGACAGTGCCCATGGTGACAGTGTCCACCGTGACTGTTCTCACCGTGATAGTGCCCATGGTGACAGTGTTCATGATGACAGTCCGCATTAAGTCTGTGCCCATGGTGACAGTGCTCATGGTGATAGTTCTCACGGTGATAGTACGCACGTTGACAGTGCCAAAGGTGACAATACCCAGGTGATAGTAATCATGGTGAAAGTGCCCATGGTGGCAGTTCTCATACTGACAGTTCTTGTGACAGTGCTCATGGTGGCAGTGCTCGTGGTGACAGTGCTCTTGGTGACAGTGCTCATGGTGGCAGTGCCCATGGTGAGACTAACGATGCTGACCCTGCCCATTGTGACAGTGCCCCTGGTGACAGTGCACACCGTGAGAGTTTCCATGGTGTCTGTGCCCATGGTGACAGTTCTTATCATGAGAGTGTTCACGGTAGCAGTGTTCATGGTAATAGTGCTCACAGAGGCATTGCCCACAATGAGAGTGCCCATGGTGAGAATACTGACTGTGACAGTGCCCATGATGGCTTTTCTCTCTGTGACAGTGCCCTTGGGGACACCTAGCAAGGTGAGATTTCTCACAGTGATAGTGCACATTGTTTCAGTGCTAAGAGTGAAAAGACCCACGGCGCCAGTGCCCATCATGGCATTGCTCACGGTGATAGTTCTCACGGTGACAGTGCCCATGGTGATATTACCCATGGTGACAGTACTCAGTGATCAAGTGCTCATGGTGACAGTGCCTAAGGTGATAGTGCACATGGTGGCAGTGCAAATTGGTGACAGTGCCCATGGGGACATTGCTTAATGTGATAGTCCTTGTGGTGACATTGCGCATGGTGACATTGCCCACCATGACAGTGCTCTTGTTGACAGTCCTCATGGTGATAGTGCCAATGTTGGAAGTGCCCATCGTGAAAGTGCCCATGGTGACAGTTCTTATGATGAGAGTGGTCAGAGTGGCAGTGCTCATGGTTAAAGTGCCCATGGTGACAGAGCCCACGGTGACAGTGTCCATAGTTATAGTGTCCATGGTGACAGTACTAACAGTGAAATTGTCCATGGGGACACTGCCCATGGTGAAAGTGCCCATGGTCACAACACTCACGGTGATAGTGCTCACGGTGAGAGTGGCCATGGTGACAGTGACCAGGGTGACAGTTCTAATGGTGATACTGCCCATGATGACAGTGCTCATGGTGACAGTCCACATTGTGCCAGTGCCCAAGGTGACAGTGCTCATGGTGACAGTGCCCAAAGTCACAATACCCATGGGGACAGTGCCCAGGCTGACAGTTCTCCAGGTGATAGTGCCCATGGTGACAGTGCACATGGTGATACAATGAATGGTGACAGTGATTATGGTGACAGTGGTCATGGTTGCAGTACCCATGGTGATAGTGCTGAAACTGACAGTGCCCTTGGGGATAGTGCCCATGGTGAGGGTGCTCGTGTTACTAGTTTCCATGGTGGCCTTTCCCATTGTGAAAGTGCTCATGATGAGCATGCCCATGTGGGTAGTTCCCATGGTGACAGTGCTCATGGTGATAGTAACCATGTTAAGAGTGCACATGATGGCTGTGCCCTTGGTGACAGTGCCCATGATGACAGTACTCATGGTGACAGTGCTCACGGTGATAGTGTCCATGGTGACCGTGCACATGGTGGTAGTGCACATGGTGGCAGTGAAAAATGGTGACAGTACCCATGCTGACATTTCTCATTGTGACAATGCACATGGGCACAACCGATGCTGACACTGCTCAAGGTAGCTGTACCCGTGGTGACACTGCTCACAGTGACAGGGCCCATGGTGACAGTGCCCATGGTGACAGTGCCGATGATGAGAGAGCACATGGTGAAACTTCCCATGGCGCCATTGCCTATGGTGATAGTGCTCATGGTAAGTGTGCCAATGGTGACAGTGACCACGGTGAGAGTGCTCACACTGATAGTGCCCAAGGTGACAGGGCTCATGGTGCCAGTCCGCATTGTGCCAGTACCCATGTCGACAGTGGTCATGGTGACACTGACCACAGTGAGAGTGCTCACTGTGATAGAGCTCACGGTAATAGTGCTCATGGTGACAGTGCAAATGGTGACAATACCCATGGTGACATTACTCATGTTGAAAATACCCATGGTGGCAGTTCTCATAACGACAGTTCTCATGGTGACAGTGTAAATGTTGACAATACCCATGGTGACAGTACTTATGTTGTAAATACCCATGGTGGCAGTTCTCATAGTGTCAGTTCTCATGGTGACAGTTCTCATAATAGCAGTGCCCAAGGTGGCAGTCCTCGTGGTGACAGTTCTAATGGTGAGAGTGCTCTTGGTGCCAGTACCCATGCGGACAGTAATGATGGTAACACTTCACATTGTTAGAGTGCCCATGGTAACCATGGTCATGGTGATAGTGCACATCGTGACAGTTCCCATGGTGGTAGTTCACCTGGTGAGAGTGCTAAATAGTGACAGTGCACATGCTGACAGTGCTCACGGTGATAGTGCCCATGGTGACAGTGCACATGGTGCTAGTGCACATGGTCGCAGTGAAAAATGGTGACAGTTCCCATGCTGAACAGTTCTCATTGTGACAATGCCCACGGTCACAACCGATGCTGACACAGCTCATGGTAGCTGTACCCGTGGTGACAGTGCTCACAGTGATAGTGCCGATGGTGACAATGCCCATGATGACAGTGCCCATGGAGTCAGTGCCCACGGAGCCATTGCCTATGGTAACAGTGCCCACAGTGACTGTACCCATGGTAAGAGTGACCACGGTGAGAGTGCTCATGGTGATAGTGTCTATGGTGACAGCTCACACTGTGACAGTCCGCATTGTGCCAGTACCAATAGGGACAGTGCCCATGTTGACATTGACCACGGTGAGACTGCTCACGTTGCTAGTGCTCACAGTAATAGTGCTCATGGTGACAGTTCCGACAGTGACGGTGCTCACAGTGACAGTGCCTATGGTGATAGTGCCCATGGTGAGAGTCCGCACATTTATAGTGCCCATGGTGGCAGTTCCCATTGTGAAAGTGCTCATGATGACATTGCCCATGTTGGTAGTTCCCATGGTGACAGTGCTCACTGTGATAGTGACCATGGTAACTGTACACATGGTGGCCGTGCTCTTGGTGACAGTGCCAATGATGACAGTACGCATGGTGACAGTTCTCACGGTAATAGTGCCCATGGTGACAAGGCCCAGGGTGGCAGTGAAAAATGGTGAAAGTGCCCATGTTGACAGTTCTCATGGTGACAGTGCACACGGTGACAATCCATGCAGACATTACTCACGGTGACAGTTCTCATGGTTGCAGTACCCATGGTGACAGTGCTCACAGTGATACTGTCCATGGTGGCAGTGCCCATGGTGACAGTGCCCATGGTGACACTGCCCATGATGACAGTGCCCATGGTGAAAGTTCCCACGGCGCCATTGCCTATGGTGACAGTGCTCATGGTAACAGTGCCCATGGTGACAGAGACCATGTTGAGAGTACTCACACTGATAGAGCCCATGGTGACAGGGCTCATGGTGCCAGTCCGCATTGTGCCAGTACCCATGGCGACAGTGGTCATGGTGACACTGACCACAGTGAGAGTGCTCACTGTGATAGAGCTCACGGTAATAGTGCTCATGGTGACAGTGCAAATGGTGACAATACCCATGGTGACAGTACTCATGTTGAAAATACCCATGGCGGCAGTTCTCATAGCGACAGTTCTCATGGTGACAGTGCTCATAATAGCAGTGCCCAAGGTGGCAGTCCTCGTGGTGACAGAGCTAATGGTGACAGTGCTCTTGGTGGCAGTTCCCATGGGGACAGTACCGATGGTGACCCTGTGCATTGTTACAGTGCCCATGGTAACCGTGCTTACGGTGGTAGTGCACATCGTGACAGTGCCCATGGTGGTAGTTCACCTGGTGACAGTGCTAAATAGTGACAGTGCACATGTTGACAGTGCTCACGGTGATAGTGCCCATGGTGACAGTGCCCACGGTGATAATGGGTATTATTACAGTGTTCATCGTGACAGAGCCCAAGGTGGCAGTGTCCATGGTGACAGTGTCCACAATGACAGTGCCCATGGTAACAGTGCCGACAGTGACAATGCCCATGGTGACACTTCTCACAGTGAATGTGCCCATGGGGACAGTTACCATGATGAGATTTCTCACGGTGATAGTGCCCGTTGTGACAGTGCTCACAGTGACAATGCCCATGGTGCCAGTGCCCATAGAGACATTCCGCACGGTCCCATTTCTCACGGTGAAAGTGCCTATGGTGATATTAACCATGGTGACACTGCACATGGTGGCAGAGCACAATAGTGACAGTGCCCATGGTGTCATTGCTCATGGTGACTTTGCTTACGGTGATAGTCCTTACAGTGACATTGCGCATGGTGACACTGCACACAGTGACAGTGTTCATGGTGACAGTGTTCACGGTGATAGTTCCCATGGTGAGATTGTCCATGGTAACCGTGCCCATAGTCACTATTCTCATGGTGTAGTGCCCACAGTGACAGTGACCATGGTGTCATGCCCATGGTGACAGTGCTCATGGTGACAGCGCTCATGTTGGCAGTGCCATAAATAACAGTGCTCATTGTGGCAGTGCTCATGGTGTCCGTGCTCATGGTGACAGTGCCCATGTTTACAGTGTTTATGGTGGTAGATGTCACGGTGTCAGTGCCCACGGGGACAGTGCCAAGGCTGACAAAGCCCAGGGTGATACTTCCCATTGTGACAGTGCCCACGGTGACAGTGACCATGGTGACAGCACCCAGTGTGACAAGGCGCATGGTGACAGTGCTCATGGTGAAACTGCCCATGGAGACATCGCCCATGGTGATAGTGCTCATGGTGACAACCCCACTGTGACAGTGCCAATGTTGATAGTCCCCGTGGTGACAGGTCTTACATTGAATGTGACCATGGTGTCTGTGCTAATGGTGACAGTGCTCAAGGTTAGAGTCTCCATGTTGACAGTGCCGATGGTGACAATTCTCACGGTCACAGGGTATATGGTGAAAATTCTCATAGTGACAGTATTCGCGGTGACAGTGCCCATGGTGCTATTACCCATGGTGACAGTTCTCATAGTGAAACTGCCCATGGTGACACTGCACATGGTGGCAGTGCAAAATGGTGACAGTGCCCATAGTGATATTGCTCATGGTGACATTGCTTACGGTGAGAGTGTGTATGGTGAAACTGCACACAGTGACATTGCTCATGGTGACAGTGTTCATGGCGTTAGTTCCTATGGGGAATGTGACCATGGGGACAGTGCCCATAGTCACAATTCTCATGGTGTAGTGCTCACGGTGACAGTGCCCATGGTGACAATACACAGGGTGACAGTATTCATGGTGACATTGCTCATGGTGAGAGTGCCCATGTTCACAACTGTCACGGTGATAGTTCCCATGGTGACAATACCCAGGGTAACAGAGCTGATGGTAAAAGTGTTCACGGTGACAGTGCCCATGGTGACAGTACCTAAGGTGACAATTCCCATGGTGAGACTGCTCATAGACAGTGCCCATGGTGACAATACCCAGCGTGTCCTGTCCATGGTGACAGTGATCATGGTGACACTTCTCATGAGGACAGTGCCATAAGTGACAGTGCTCATTGTGGCAGTGCTCATGGTGACCGTGCTCATGGTGACAGTGCCCATGGTGACAGTGCCTATGGTGATAGATATCATGGTGGCCGTGCCCAGGGTGACATTGCACACGCTGACAAACCCCATGGTGATACTTCCCATTGTGACAGTGCCCACGGTGGCAGAGCCCATGGTGACAGTGTCCAAGATCACAGTGCCCATGGTGAGAGTGCTAACGGTGACTGTGCCCATGGTGACAGCACCCAGTGTGACAATGCCCATTGTGACAGTGCTCACGGTGACCATGCCGATGGTGATAGTGCCAATAGTGAGAGTGCTCACGGTGACAATGCCCATGGAGACACTGCCCATGATGATAGTGCTCATCATGACAACCCCTCGGAGGCTGTGCCAATGGTGAGAGTCCCCGTGGTGACAGTTTTCATGGTGAAAGTGATCCTGATGAAATTGCTCATGCTGACAGTGCTCATGGTGACAGTGCTCAAGGTGATAGTCTCCATGTTGACAGTGTCCATGGTGACTGTTCTCACGGTGACAGTGCCTATTGTGATTATGCTCTTAACGACAGTGCTCACGGTGAAAGTGCCCATTGTGACAGTGACCACGGTGACTGTTCTCACTGTGATAGTGCCCATGGTGACAGTGTTCATGATGACATTCCGCATTAAGGCTGTGCCCGTGGTGACAGTGCTATTGGTGATAGTTCTCACGGTGATAGTACGCACGTTGACAGTGCCAAAGTTGACAATACCCAGGTGATAGTAATCATGGTGAAAGTGCCCATGGTGGCAGTTCTCATACTGACAGTTCTTGTGATATTGCTCATGGTGGCAGTGCCCATGGTGAGACTACCGATTGTGACACTGCCCATGTTGACAGTGCACATGGTCATGGTGCATCGGGTGGCAGTGCAAAATAGTGAGAGTGCCCATGGTGATATTGCTCATGGTGATAGTGCCCATGGTGAGAGTGCCGATGGTTCCAGTGCTCATGGTGACAGTGCCCATTGTGACAGTGCCCCTGGTGACAGTGCACACCGTGAGAGTGCCCATGGTGTCTGTGCCCATGGTGACAGTTCTTATCATGAGAGTGTTCACGGTAGCAGTGTTCATGGTAATAGTGCTCACGGAGACATTGCCCACAATGAGAGTGCCCATGGTGAGAATACTGACTGTGACAGTGCCCATGATGACTTTTCTCTCTGTGACAGTGCCCATGGGGACAGTTAGCACGGTGAGATTTCTCACAGTGATAGTGCACATTGTTTCAGAGCTAATAGTGAAAAGACCCACGGTGCCAGTGCCCATCATGGCATTGCTCACGGTGATAGTTCTCACGGTGACAGTGCCCATGGTGATATTACCCATGGTGACAGTACTCAGTGATCAAGTGCTCATGGTGACAGTGCCTAAGGTGATAGTGCACACGGTGGCAGTGCAAAATGGCGACAGTGCCCATGGTGACATTGCTTAATGTGATAGTCCTTGTGGTGACATTGCGCATGATGACATTGACCACCACGACAGTTCTCTTGTTGACAGTGCTCATGGTGATAGTGCCAATGTTGGAAGTGCCAATGTTGGAAGTTCCCATCATGAAAGTGCCCATGGTGACAGTTCTTATGATGAGAGTGGTCAGAGTGGCAGTGCTCATGGTGAAAGTGACCATGGTGACAGAGCCCACGGTGACAGTGTCCACAGTTATAGTGTCCAGGGTGACAGTACTAACAGTAAAATAGTCCATTGGGACACTGTCCATGGTGAAAGTGCCCATGATCACATCACTCACGGTGAGAGTGCGCACGGTAGAGTGGACATGGTGACAGTGACCACGGTGACATTTCTAATGGTGATACTGCCCATGATGACAGTGCTCATGGTGACAGTCCACATTGTGCCAGTGCCCAAGGTGACAGTGCTCATGGTGACAGTGCCCAAAGTCACAATACCCATGGTGACACTGCCCAGGCTGACAGTTCTCAAGGTGATAGTGCCCATGGTGACAGTGCACATGGTGATACAGAGAATGGTGACAGTGCTTATGGTGACAGTGGTCATGGTTGCAGTACCCATGGTGATAGTGCTGAAACTGACAGTGCCCTTGGGGATAGTGCCCATGGTGAGTGTGCTCGTGTTACTAGTGTCCATGGTGGCAGTACCCATTGTGAAAGTGCCCATGATGACAGTGTCCATGTTGGTAGTTCCCATGGTGACTGTGCTCATGGTGGTTGTGACCATGTTAACAGTGCACATGGTGGTAGTGCACATGGTGGCAGTGAAAAATGGTGACAGTTCCCATGCTGACAGTTCTCATTGTGACAATGCACACGGTCACAACCGATGCTGACACTGCTCATGGTAGCTGTACCCGTGGTGACAGTGCTCACTGTGATAGTGCCCATGGCGGCAGTGCCCATGGTGACACTGCCCATGGTGACAATGCCCATGATGACAGTGCCCATGGAGTCATGGCCCACGCTGCCATTGCCTATGGTAACAGTGCTCACAGTGACAAAACCCATGGTAACAGTGAGCACGGTGAGAGTGTTCATGGTGATAGTGTCTATGGTGACAGATCACACTGTGACAGTCCGCATTGTGCCAGTACCAATAGGGACAGTGCCCATGGTGATATTGACCACGGTGAGTGTGCTCACGGTGCTAGTGCTCACAGTAATAGTGCTCATGGTGACAGTGCCGACAGTGACGGTGCTCACGGTGACAGTGCCTATGGTGATAGTGCCCATGGTGAGAGTCCGCCCATTGATAGTGCCCATGGTGGCAGTTCCCATTGTGAAAGTGCTCATGATGACATTGCCCATGTTGGTAGTTCCCATGGTGACAGTGCTCACTGTGATAGTGACCATGGTAACTGTACACATGGTGGCCGTGCTCTTGGTGACAGTGCCAATGATGACAGTACGCATGGTGACAGTTCTCACAGTAATAGTGCCCATGGTGACAAGGCACAGGGTGGCAGTGAAAAATGGTGAAAGTGCCCATGTTGACAGTTCTCATGGTGAGAGTGCACACGGTGACAACCCATGCAGACAGTACTCACGGTGACAGTTCTCATGGTTGCAGTACCCATGGTGACAGTGCTCACAGTGATACTGCCCATGGTGGCAGTGCCCATGGTGACACTGCCCATGGTGACACTGCCCATGATGACAGTGCCCATGGTGAAAGTTCCCACGGCGCCATTGCCTATGGTGACAGTGCTCATGGTAACAGTGCCCATGGTGACAGAGACCATGGTGAGAGTGCTCACACTGATAGTGCCCATGTTGACAGGGCTCATGGTGCCAGTCCGCATTGTGCCAGTACCCATGGCGACAGTGGTCATGGTGACACTGACCACAGCGAGAGTGCTGACAGTGATAGAGCTCACGGTAATAGTGCTCATGGTGACAGTGCAAATGGTGACAATACCCATGGTGACAGTACTCATGTTGAAAATACCCATGGTGGCAGTTCTCATAGCAACAGTTCTCATGGTGACAGTGACCATAATAGCAGTGCCCAAGTGGCAGTCCTCGTGGTGACAGTGCTAATGGTGACAGTGCTCTAGGTGGAAGTTCCCATGGGGACAGTACCGATGGTGACTCTGTGCATTGTTACAGTGCCCATGATATCCATTCTCACGGTGATAGTGCACATCGTGACAGTGCCCATGGTGTTATTTTACCTGGTGACAGTGCCAAATAGTGACAGTGCACATGCTGACATTGCTCATGGTGATAGTGCCCATGGTGACAGTGCCCACAGTGATAATGGGTCTTATTACAGTGTTCATCGTGACAGAGCCCAAAGAGGCAGTGGCCATGGTGACAGTGCCCACAATGACAGTGCCCATGGTAACAGTGCCGACAGTGACAGTGCCCATGGTGACACTTCTCACAGTGAATGTGCCCATGGGGACAGTTTCCATGATGAGATTTCTCACGGTTATAGTGCCCGTTGTGACAGTGCTCACAGTGACAATGCCCATGGTGCCAGTGACCATAGAGACAATCCGCACGGTCACATTTCTCATGGTGAAAGTGCCTATGGTGACACTGCACCTGGTAGCAGTGCAAAATGGTGACAGTGCCCATGGTGACATTCTTCATAGTGACTTTCCTTAAAGTGATAGTCCTTACGGTGACAGTGTGCATGGTGACACTGCACAGAGTGGCAATGTTCATGGTGACAGTGTTCACGGTGATACTTTCCATGGTGATAGTGCCCATGGTGACACTGCGCATGGTGGCAGTGAAAAATGGTGACAGTGCCCCTGTTGAGAGTTCTCATGGTGACAGTGCACATTTTGAAAACCCGTGCAGACTGTACTCATGGTGACAGTACTCACAGTGACAGTTCTCTGTTTGCAGTATCCATGGTGACATTGCTCACAGTGATAGTGTCCATGGTGAGAGTGCCCATGGTGACACTGCCCATGATGACAGGGCCCATGGTGCCATTGCCTACGGTGACAGTGCTCATGGTAACATTGCCCAAGGTGACAGTGACCATGGTGAGAGTGCTCACACTGATGGTGCCCATGGTGACAGTGCTCATGGTGTCTGTCTACATTGTGCCAGTACCCATGGCGACAGTGCTCATGGTGACAGTGACCACAGTGAGAGTGCTCACGGTGATAGTGCTCACGGTAATAGTGCTCATGGTGACAGTGCAAATGGTGACAATACCATGCTGACAGTACTCATGTTGAAAATACCCATGGTGGCAGTTCTCCTAGCGACAGATCTCATGGTGACAGTGCTCATAATAGCAGTGCCCCGGTGCCAGTGCTCGTGGTGACTGTGCTAATGGTGACAGTGATCGTGGTGCCAGTTCCCATCAGGACAGTACTGATGGTGACACTGTGCATTGTTACAGTGCCCATGGTAACCATGCTCACGGTGATAGTGCACATCGTGACAGTGCCCATGTTGGTAGTTCACCTGGTGACAGTGCTAAATAGTGACAGTGCACACGGTGATAATGGGCATTGTTTCAGAGTTCATGGTAACAGAGCACACGGTGGCAGTGACCATGGAGACAGTGCCCACAATGACAGTGCCCATGGTGACAGTGCCGGCAGTGACAGTGTCCATGGTGACACGTCTCACGGAGACAGTGCCCATGGGGACAGTTAGCATGGTGAGATTTCTCACGGTGATAGTGCCCATTGTGACAGTGCTCACAGTAACAATGCCCATGGTGCCAGTGCCAATATTGTCATTCCGCATGTTCACATTTCTCACAGTGAAAGGGCCTATGATGGTATTAACCATGGTGACACTGCACATGGTGGCAGAACAAAATAGTGACAGTTCCCATGGTGACATTTTTCATGGTGACTTTGCTTACGGTGATAGTCCTTACAGTGACAGTGTGCATGGTGACACTGCACACAGTGACAGTGTTCATGGGGACAGCATTCACGGTGACAGTTCCCATGGTGAGGGTGTCCATGGTAACAGTGCCCATAGTCACAATTCTCATGGTGTAGTGCTCACAGTGACAGTGCCCATGGTGTCATGCCCATGGTGACAGTGCTCATGGTGACAGTGCTCATGTTGGCAGTGCCATAAATAACAGTGCTCATTGTGGCAGTGCTCATGGTGTCCGTGCTCATGGTGACAGTGCACATGTTTACAGTGTTTATGGTGATAGATGTCACGGTGTCAGTGCCCACGGGGACAATGCCAAGGCTGAAAAAGCCCAGGGTGATACTTCCCATTGTGACAGTGCCCACGGTGACAGTGCCCATGGTGACAGCGCCCAGTGTGACAAGGCTCATGGTGACAGTGCTCATGGTGATGGTGCCCATGGTGACAGTGCCGATGGTGAGAGTGCCATTAGTGACAGTGCTCATGGTGAAACTGCCCATGGAGACATCGCCCATGGTGATAGTGCTCATGGTGACAACGCCACGGTGACAGTGCCAATGTTGATAGTCCCCGTGGTGACAGGTCTTACATTGAATGTGACCATGGTGTCTGTGCTCATGGTGACAGTGCTCAAGGTTATAGTCTCCATGTTGACAGTGCCGATGGTGACAATTCTCATGGTGACAGGGCCTATGGTGAAAATTCTCATAGTGACAGTGTTCACGGTGACAGTGCCCATGGTGCTATTACCCATGGTGACAGTTCTCATAGTGAAACTGCCCATGGTGACACTGCACATGGTGGCAGTGCAAAATGGTGACAGTGCCCATGGTGATATTGCTCATGGTGACATTGCTTACGGTGATAGTGTGTATGGTGAAACTGCACACAGTGACATTGCTCATGGTGACAGTGTTCACGGCGTTAGTTCCTATGGGGAATGTGACCATGGGGACAGTGCCCATAGTCACAATTCTCATGGTGTAGTGCTCACGGTGACAGTGCCCATGGTGACAATACACAGGGTGACAGTATTCATGGTGACATTGCTCATGGTGAGAGTGCCCATGTTCACAACTGTCACGGTGATATTTCCCATTGTGACAATACACAGGGTAACGGAGCTGATGGTAAAAGTGTTCACGGTGACAGTGCCCATGGTGACAGTACCTAAGGTGACAATTCCCATGGTGAGACTGCTCATAGACAGTGCCCATGGTGACAATACCCAGCGTGTCCTGTCCATGGTGACAGTGATCATGGTGAC
The DNA here is from genome assembly GCF_964341445.2 of Mesoplodon mirus. Classification (NCBI taxonomy): domain Eukaryota; kingdom Metazoa; phylum Chordata; class Mammalia; order Artiodactyla; family Ziphiidae; genus Mesoplodon; species Mesoplodon mirus. The sequence goes on from NW_028295229.1 coordinate 196,683, forward strand.
ACTTCTCATGAGGACAGTGCCATAAGTGACAGTGCTCATTGTGGCAGTGCTCATGGTGACAGTGCCCATGGTGACAGTGCCTATGGTGATAGATATCATGGTGGCCGTGCCCAGGGTGACATTGCACACGCTGACACAGCCAATGGTGATACTTCCAATTTTGACAGTGCCAACGGTGGCAGAGCCCATGGTGACAGTGCCCAAGATCACAGTGCCAATGGTGAGAGTGTTAACGGTGACTGTGCCCATGGTGACAGCACCCAGTGTGACAATGCCCATTGTGACAATGCTCACGGTGACCATGCCGATGGTGATAGTGCCAATAGTGAGAGTGCTCACGGTGACACGGGCCATGGAGACACTGCCCATGGTGATAGTGCTCATCATGACAACCCCTCGGAGGCAGTGCCAATGGTGAGAGTCCCCGTGGTGACAGTTCTTATGGTGAAAGTGATCCTGTTGAAATTGCTCATGGTGACAGTGCTCATGGTGACAGTGCTCAAGGTGATAGTCTCCATGTTAACAGTGCCCATGGTGACTGTTCTAACGGTGACAGTGCCTATGGTGATTATGCTCTTAGTGACAGTGCTCACGGTGACAGTGCCCATGGTGACAGTGACCACGGTGACTCTTCTCACCGTGATAGTGCCCATGTGACAGTGTTCATGATGACAGTCCGCATTAAGGCTGTGCCCGTGGTGACAGTGCTCATGGTGATAGTTCTGACGGTGATAGAACGCACGTTGACAGTGCCAAAGGTGCCAATACCCAGGTGATAGTAATCATGGTGAAAGTGCCCATGCTGGCAGTTCTCATACTGACAGTTCTTGTGACAGTGCTCATGGTGGCAGTGCCCATGGTGAGACTACCGATGGTGACACTGCCCATGGTGACAGTGCACATGGTCATGGTGCATCTGGTGGCAGTGCAAAATACTGAGAGTGCCCATGGTGATATTGCTCATGGTGATAGTGCCCATCGTGAGAGTGCCCTTGGTTCCAGTGCTCATTCTGACAGTGCCCGTTGTGACAGTGCCCCTGGTGACAATGCACCCTGTGAGAGTGCACATGGTGTCTGTGCCCATGGTGACAGTTCTTATCATGAGAGTGTTCACGGTAGCAGTGTTCATGGTAATAGTGCTCACGGAGGCATTGCCCACAATGAGAGTGCCCATGGTGAGAATACTGACTGTGACAGTGCCCATGATGACTTTTCTCTCTGTCACAGTGCCCTTGGGGACACTAAGCATGGTGAGATTTCTCACAGTGATAGTGCACATTGTTTCAGTGCTAATAGTGAAAAGACCCACGGCGCCAGTGCCCATCATGGCATTCCTCACGGTGATAGTTCTCATGGTGACAGTGCCAATGGTGATATTACCCATGGTGACAGTTCTCAGGTATCAAGTGCTCATGGTGACAGTGCCTAAGGTGATAGTGCACATGGTGGCAGTGCAAAATGGTGACAGTGCCCAGGGGGACATTGCTTAATGTGATAGTCCTTGTGGTGACATTGTGCATGATGACATTGCCCACCACGACAGTGCTCTTGTTGACAGTGCTCATGGTGATAGTGCCAATGTTGGAAGTGCCCATTGTGAAAGCGCCCATTGTGACAGTTCTTATGATGACAGTGGTCAGAGTGGCAGTGCTCATGGTGAAAGTGCCCATGGTGACAGAGCCCACGGTGACAGTGTCCATAGTTATAGTGTCCATGGTGACAGTACTAACAGTGAAATTGTCCATGGGGACACTGCCCATGGTGAAAGTGCCCATGGTCACAACACTCACGGTGATAGTGCTCACGGTGAGAGTGGCCATTGTGACAGTGACCACGGTGACAGTTCTAATGGTGATACTGCCCATGATGACAGTGCTCATTGTGACAGTCCACATTGTGCCAGTGCCCAAGGTGACAGTGCTCATGGTGACAGTGCCCAAAGTCACAATACCCATGGGGACAGTGCCCAGGCTGTCAGTTCTCAAGGTGATAGTGCCCATGGTGACAGGGCACATGGTGATACAGAGAATGGGGACAGTGCTTATGGTGACAGTGGTCATGGTTGCAGTACCCATGGTGATAGTGCTGAAACTGACAGTGCCCTTGGGGAAAGTGCCCATGGTGAGTGTGCTCGTGTTAATAGTGCCCATGGTAGCAGTTCCCATTGTAATAGTGCTCATGATGACAGTGCCCATGTAGGTAGTTCCCATGGTGACAGTGCTCATGGTGATAGTGACCATGTTAACAGTGCACATGGTAGCTGTGCCCTTGGTGACATTGCCCATGATGACAGTATTCATGGAGACAGTGCTCACGGTGATACTGCCCATGGTGACAGTGCACATGGTGGTAGTGCACATGGTGGCAGTGAAAAATGGTGACAGTTCCCATGCTGACAGTTCTCATTGTGACAATGCACACGGTCACAACCGATGCTGACACTGCTCATGGTAGCTGTACCCGTGGTGACACTGCTCACTGTGATAGTGCCCATGGCGGCCGTGCCCATGGTGACACTGCCCATGGTGACAATGACCATGATGACACTGCCCATGGAGTCAGTGCCCACGGTGCCATTGCCTATGGTAACAGTGCTCACAGTGACAGTACCCATGGTAACAGTGACCACGGTGAGAGTGCTCATGGTAATAGTGTCTATGGTGACAGGTCACACTGTGACAGTCCGCATTGTGCCAGTATCAATAGGGAGAGTGCCCATGGTGACATTGTCCATGGTGACAGTGCTCATGGTGCCAGTCCGCATTGTGCAAGTACCCATGGCGACAGTGGTCATGGTGTCACTGACCACAGTGAGAGTGCTCACTGTGATAGAGCTCACGGTAATAGTGCTCATGGTGACAGTGCAAATGGTGACAATACCCATGGTGACAGTAATCATGTTGAAAATACCCATGGTGGCAGTTCTCATAGCGACATTTCTCATGGTGACAGTGCTCATAATAGCAGTGCCCAAGGTGGCAGTCCTCGTGGTGACAGTGCTAATGGTGACAGTGCTCTTGGTGGCAGTTCCCATGGGGACAGTACCGATGGTGACCCTGTGCATTGTTACAGTGCCCATGGTAACCGTGCTCACAGTTGTAGTGCTCATCGTGACAGTGCCCATGATGGTAGTTCACTTGATGACAGTGCTAAATAGTGACAGTGCACATGCTGACAGTGCTCACGGTGATAGTGCCCATGGTGACAGTGCCCACGTTGGTAATGGGTATTATTACAATGTTCATCGTGACAGAGCCCAAGGTGGCAGTGGCCATGCTGACAGTGCCCATGGTAACAGTGCTGACAGTGACAGTGCCCATGGTGACACTTCTCACAGTGAATGTGCCCATGGGGACAGTTACCATGATGGGATTTCTCACGGTGATAGTGCCCGTTGTGACAGTGCTCACAGGGCCAATGCCCATGGTGCCAGTGCCCATAGAGACATTCCGCACGGTCACATTTCTCACGGTGAAAGTGCCTATGGTAACACTGCACCTGGTGGCAGTGCAAAATGGTGACAGTGCCCATGGTGACATTGCTCATAGTGACTTTGCTTACAATGATAGTCCTTACGGTGACAGTGTGCATGGTGACACTGCACACAGTTGCAGTGTTCATGGTGACAGTGTTCACGGTGATATTTTCCATGGTGATAGTGCCCATGGTGACACTGCACATGGTGGCAGTGAAAAATGGTGACAATGCCCCTATTAACAGTTCTCATGGTGAAAGTGCACATGGTGACAACCCATGCCGACAGTACTCATGGTGACAGTACTCACGGTGACAGTTCTCATGTTTCCAGTGTCCATGGTGACAGTGCTCACAGTGAGAGTTCCCATGGTGACACTGCCCATCATGACAGGGCCCATGGTGCCATTGCCTATGGTGACAGTGCTCATGGTAACAGTGCCCATGGTGACAGTGACCATGGTGGGAATGCTCTCACAGATGGTGCCCATCGTGACAGTGCTCATGGTGCCTGTCTATATTGTGCCAGTATCCATGCCGACAGTGCTCATGGTGACAGTGACCACAGTGAGAGGGCTCACGGTGATAGTTCTCACGGTAATAGTGCTCATGGTGACAGTGCAAATGGTGATGATACCATGGTGAGAGTACTCATGTTGAAAATACCCATGGTGGCAGTTCTCATAGCGACAGATCTCATGGTGACAGTGCTCATAATAGCAGTGCCCAGGTGTCAGTGCTCGTGGTGACAGTGCTAATGGTGACAGTGCTCTTGGTGGCAGTTCCCATCGGGACAATACTGATGGTGACACTGTGCATTGTTACAGTGCCCATGGTAACCGTGCTCACGGTGATAGTGCACATCGTGACAGTGCCCATGGTGGTAGATCACCTGGTGACAGTGCTAAATAGTGACAGTGCACATGCTGACAGTGCTCACGGTGATAGTGCCCATGGTGACTGTGCTCACAGTAACAATGCCCATGTTGACAGTGCACATAGAATCATAACACACGGTCACATTTCTCACGGTGAAAGTGCCTATGGTGATATTAACCATGGTGACACTGCACATGGTGACAGTGCTCATGGTGACATTGCTCATGGTGACTTTGCTTACGGTGTTAGTCCTTACAGTGACAGTGTGCATGGTGACACTGCACACAGTGACAGTGTTCATGGTGACAGTGTTCACAGTGATAGTTCCCATGGTGAGAGTGTCCATGGTAACAGTGCCCATAGTCACAATTCTCATGGTGTAGTGCTCACAGTGACAGTGCCCATGGTGTCATGCCCATGGTGACAGTGCTCTTGGTGACAGTGCTCATGTTGGCAGTGCCATAAATAACAGTGCTCATTGTGGCAGTGCTCATGGTGTCTATGCTCATGGTGACAGTGCCCATGTTTACAGTGTTTATGGTCATAGATGTCATGATGTCAGTGCCCACGAGGACAGTGCCAAGGCTGACAAAGCCAAGGGTGATACTTCCCATTGTGACAGTGCCCACGGTGACAGTGCCCATGGTGACAGCGCCCAGTGTGACAAGGCTCATGGTGACAGTGCTCACGGTGACGGTGCCCATGGTGACAGTGCCGATGGTAAGAGTGCCAATAGTGACAGTGCTCATGGTGAAACTGCCCATGGAGACACTGCCCATGGTAATAGTGCTCATCATGACAACCCTTCGGAGACAGTGCCAATGGTGAGAGTCCCCGTGGTGACAGTTCTCATGGTAAAAGTGATCCTGTTGAAATTGCTCATGGTGACAGTGCTCAATGTGATTGTCTCCATGTTCACAGTGCCTATGGTGATTATGCTCTTAGTGACAGTGCTCACGGTAACCGTGCCCATGGTGACAGTGACCACGGTGACTGTTCTCACCATGATAGTGCCCATGGTGACAGTGTTCATGATGACAGTCCGCATTAAGGCTGTGCCCGTGGTGACAGTGCTTATGGTGATAGTTCTCATGGTGATAGTACGCACGTTGACAGTGCCAAAGGTGACAATACCCAGGTGATAGTAATAATGGTGAAAGTACCCATGGTGGCAGTTCTCATACTGACAGTTCTGGTGACAGTGCTCATGGTGGCAGTGCTCGTGGTGACAGTGCTCTTGGTGACAGTGCTCATGGTGGCAGTGACCATGGTGAGACTACCGATGGTGACCCTGCCCATGGTGACAGTGCACATGGTCATGGTGCATCTGGTGGCAGTGCAAAATAGTGAGAGTGCCCATGGTGATAGTGCCCATGGTGAGAATGCCCATGGTTCCAGTGCTCATGGTGACAGTGCCCATTGTGACAGTGCCCATGGTGACAGTGCACACCGTGAGAGTGCCCATGGTGTCTGTGCCCATGGTGACAGTTCTTATCATGAGAGTGTTCACGGTAGCAGTGTTCATGGTAATAGTGCTCACGGAGGCATTGCCCACAATGAGAGTGCCCATGGTGAGAATACTGACTGTGACAGTGCCCATGATGACTTTTCTCTCTGTGACAGTGCCCTTGGGGACACCTAGCAAGGTGAGATTTCTCACAGTGATAGTGCACATTGTTTCAGTGCTAATAGTGAAAAGGCCCACGGCACCAGTGCCCATCGTGGCATTGCTCACAGTGATATTTCTCACGGTGACAGTGCCCATGGTGATATTACCCATGGTGACAGTACTCAGTGATCAAGTGCTCATGGTGACAGTGCCTAAGGTGATAGTGCACATGGTGGCAGTGCGAAATGGTGACAGTGCCCATGGGGACATTGCTTAATGTGATAGTCCTTGTGGTGACATTGCGCATGGTGACATTGCCCACCACGACAGTGCTCTTGTTGACAGTGCTCATGGTGATAGTGCCAATGTTGGAAGTGCCCATCGTGAAAGTGCCCATGGTGACAGTTCTTATGATGAGAGTGGTCAGAGTGGCAGTGCTCATGGTGAGTGTGCCCATGGTGACAGAGCCCACGGTGACAGTGCCCATAGTTATAGTGTCCATGGTGACAGTACTAACAGTGAAATTGTCCATGGTGACACTGCCCACGTTGAAAGAGCCCATGGTCACAACACTCACGGTGATAGTGCTCACGGTGAGAGTGGCCATGGTGACAGTGACCACGGTGACAGTTCTAATGGTGATACTGCCAATGATGACAGTGCTCATGGTGACAGTCCACATTGTGCCAGTGCCCAAGGTGACAGTGCTCATGGTGACAGTGCCAAAGTCACAATACGCAAGATGACAGTGCCCAGGCTGACAGTTCTCAAGGTGATAGTGCCCATGGTGACATTGCACATGGTGATACAGGGAATGGGGACAGTGCTTATGGTGACAGTGGTCATGGTTGCAGTACCCATGGTGATAGTGCTGAAACTGACAGTGCCCTTGGGGATAGTGCCCATGGTGTGTGTGCTCGTGTTAATGGTGCCTATGGTGGCAGTTCCCATTGTGAAACTGCTCATGATGACATTGCCCATGTTGGTAGTTCCCATGGTGACAGTGCTCATGGTGATAGTGACCATGTTAACAGTGCACATGGTGGCTGTGCACTTCGTGACAGTGCCCATGATGACAGTACTCATGGGGACAGTGCTCACGGTGATAATGCCCATGGTGGTAGTGCACATGGTAACACTGCCCATAGTCACAATTCTCATGGTGTAGTGCTCACATTGACAGTGCCCATGGTGTCATGCCCATGGTGACAGTGCTCATGTTGGCTGTGCAATAAATAACAGTGCTCATTGTGGCAGTGCTCATGGTGTCTGTGCTCATGGTGACGCTGCCCATGCTGACAGTGCCGGTGGTTAGAGTGCCAATAGTGACAGTGCTCATGGTGAAACTGCCCATGGAGACATCGCCCATGGTAATAGTGCTCATGGTGACAACCCCACGGTGACAGTGCCAATGTTGATAGTCCCCGTGGTGACAGGTCTTACATTGAATGTGACCATGGTGTCTGTGCTCATGGAGACAGTGCTCAAGGTTGTAGTCTCCATGTTGACAGTGCCGATGGTGACAATTCTCACTGTGACAGGGCCTATGTTGAAAATTCTCATAGTGACAGTGTTCACGGTGACAGTGCCTATAGTGCTATTACGCATGGTGACAGTTCTCATCGTGAAACTGCACATGGTGACACTGCACATGGTGGCAGTGCAAAATGGTGACAGTGCCCATGGTGATATTGCTCATGGTGACATCGCTTACGGTGATAGTGTGTATGGTGAAACTGCACACAGTGACATTGCTCATGGTGACAGTGTTCACGGCGTTAGTTCCTATGGTGAATGTGACCATGGGGACAGTGCCCATAGTCACAATTCTCATGCTGTAGTGCTCACGGTGACAGTGCCCATGGTGACAATACACAGGGTGACAGTATTCATGGTGACATTGCACATGGTGAGAGTGCCCATGTTCACAACTGTCATGGTGATAGTTCCCATGGTGACAATACCCAGGGTAACAGAGCTGATGGTAAAAGTGTTCACGGTGACAGTGCCCATGGTGATATTACCCATGGTGACAGTACTCAGTGATCAAGTGCTCATGGTGACAGTGCCTAAGGTGATAGTGCACACGGTGGCAGTGCAAAATGGTGACCGTGCCCATGGGGACATTGCTTAATGTGATAGTCCTTGTGGTGACATTGCGCATGGTGACATTGCCAACAACGACAGTGCTCTTGTTGACAGTGCTCATTGTTGTAGTTCCAATGCTGGAAGTGCCCATCGTGAAAGTGCCCATGGTGACAGTTCTTATAATGAGAGTGATCAGAGTGGCGGTGCTCATGGTGAAAGTGCCCATGGTGACAGAGCCCACGGTGACAGTGCCCATAGTTATAGTGTCCATGGTGACAGTACTAACAGTGAAATTGTCCATGGGGACAATGCCCATGGTGAAAGTGCCCATGGTCACAACACTCACGGTGATAGTGCTCACGGTGAGAGTGGCCATGGTGACAGTGACCACGGTGACAGTTCTAATGGTGATACTGCCCATGATGACAGTGCTCATGGTGACAGTCCACATTGTGCCAGTGCCCAAGGTGACAGTGCTCATGGTGACATTGCCCAAAGCAACAATACCCATGGTGACAGTGCCCAGGCTGACAGTTCTCAAGGTGATAGTGCCCATGGTGACAGCGCACATGGTGATACAGAGAATGGGGACAGTGCTTATGGTGACAGTGATCATGGTTGCAGTACCCATCGTGATATTTTTGAAACTGACAGTGCCCTTGGGGATAGTGCCCATGGCGAGTGTGCTCGTGTTAATCGTGCCCATGGTGGCAGTACCCATTGTGAAAGTGCTCATGATGACTGTGCCCATGTGGGTAGTTCCCATGGTGACAGTGCTCATGGTGATTGTGACCATGTTAACAGTGCACATGGTGGCTGTGCCCTTGGTGACAGTGCCCATGATGACAGTATTCATGGTGACAGTGCTCACGGTGATAGTGCCCATGGTGACAGTGCACATGGTGGTAGTGCACATGGTGGCAGTGAAAAATGGTGACAGTTCCCATGCTGACAGTTCTCATTGTGACAATGCACATGGGTACAACTGATGCTGACACTGCTCATGGTAGCTGTACCCGTGGTTACAGTGCTCACAATGATAGTGCCCATGGTGGCAGTGCTCATGGTGACACTGCCCATGATGACAGTGCCCATGGTGAAAGTTCCCACAGCGCCATTGCCTATGATGACAGTGCTCATGGTAACATTGCCCATGGTGTCAGTGACCATGGTGAGAGTGCTCACACTGATAGTGCCCATGGTGACAGGGCTCATGGTGCTGGTCCGCATTGTGCCAGTACCCATGGCAACAGTGCTCATGGTGACACTGACCACAGTGAGAGTGCTCACTGTGATAGAGCTCACGGTAATAGTGCTCATGGTGTCAGTGCAAATGGTGACAATACCCATGGTGACAGTACTCATGTTGAAAATACCCATGGTGGCAGTTCTCATAGCGACGGATCTCATGGTGACAGTGCTCATAATAGCAGTGCCAAGGTGCCAGTGCTCGTGGTGACAATGCTAATGGTGACAGTGTTCTTGGTGGCAGTCCCCATTGGGACAGTACTGATGGTGACACTGTGCATTGTTACAGTGCCCATGTAACCGTGCTCACGGTGATAGTGAACATTGTGACAGTGCCCATGGTGGTAGTTCACCTGGTGACAGTGCTAAATAGTGACAGTGCACATGCTGACAGTGCTCACGGTGATAGTGCCCATGGTGACAGTGCACACGGTGATAATGGGCATTGTTACAGAGTTCATGGTGACAGAGCACACGGTGGCAGTGGCCATGGAGACCGTGCCCACAATGACAGTGCCCATGGTGACAGTGCCGACAGTGACAGTGCCTATGGTGACACTTCTCACGGTGACAGTGCCCATGTGGACATTTAGCATGGTGAGATTTCTCATGTTGATAGTGCCTGTTTTGACAGTGCTCACTGTGACGATTCCCATGGTGCCAGTACCCATAACGACATTCCACACAGTTACATTTCTCATGGTGAAAGTGGCTATGGTGATATTACCCATGGTGTCACTGCATATGGTGGTAGTGCAAAATGGTGACAGTGCCCATGGTGATATTGCTCATGGTGACTTTGCTTACAGTGATAGTCCTTACAGTGACAGTGCACATGATGAACCTGCACACAGTGACAGTGTTCATGGTGACAGTGTTCATGGTGATAGTTCTCATGGTGAGAGTGTCCATGGTGACAGTGACCATAGTCACAACTCTCACGGTGTAGTGCTCACAGTGACAGTGCCCATGGTGACAATACACAGGGTGACAGTATTCATGGTTATATTGCCCATGGTGAGAGTGCCCATGTTCACAACTCTCACGGCGATACCACCAATGGTGACAATACCAAGGGTGACCGAGCTCACGGAAAATGTGCTCATGGTGACAGTGACCACAGTGACTGTTCTCACGGTGATAGTGCCCAGTGTGACTGTGTTCATGGTGACCATCCGCATTGAAGCTGTTCCCGTGGTGACAGTGCTCAAGGTGATAGTGCTCACGGTGATAGTTCTCACGTTGACAGTGCCCAAGGTGACAATACCCACGGTGACACTAATCATGGTGATAGTGCCCATGGTGGCTGTTCTCATATTGGCAGTTCTTGTGACAGTGCTCATGGTGGCAGTGATCATGGTGACAGTGCTCTTGGTGACAGTGATCGTGGTGGAAGTGCGCATGGTGAGACTACCGATGGTGACACTGCCCATGGTGACCGTGCACATGGTCATGGTGCATCTGGTGGCAGTGCAAAATAGTGAGAGTGCCCATGGTGATAGTGCCCATGGTGAGAATGCCCATGGTTCCAGTGCTCATGGTGACAGTGCCCATTTTGACAGTGCCCCTGGTGACAGTGCTCACCGTGAGAGTGCCCATGGTGTCTGTGCCCATGGTGACAGTTCTTATCATGAGAGTGTTCACGGTAGCAGTGTTCATGGTAATAGTGCTCACGGAGGCATTGCCCACAATGAGAGTGCCCATGGTGAGAATACTGACTGTGACAGTGCCCATGATGACTTTTCTCTCTGTGACAGTGCCCTTGGGGACAGTTAGCCTGGTGAGATTTCTCACAGTGATAGTGCACATTGTTTCAGTGCTAATAGTGAAAAGACCCATGGCGCCAGTGCCCATCATGGCATTGCTCACGGTGATAGTTCTCACGGTGACAGTGCCCATGGTGATATTACCCATGGTGACAGTACTCAGTGATCAAGTGCTCATGGTGACAGTGCCCATGGTGACATTGCTCATAGTGACTTTGCTTACAGTGATAGTCCTTACGGTGACAGTGTGCATGGTGACACTGCACACAGTTGCTGTGTTCATGGTGACAGTGTTCACGGTGATACTTTCCATGGTGATAGTGCCCATGGTGACACTGCACATGGTGGCAGTGAAAAATGTTGACAGTGCCCCTGTTGACAGTTCTCACTGTGACAGTGCACATGGTGACAACCCGTGCAGACTGTACTCATGGTGACAGTACTCACGGTGACAGTTCTCATGTTTGCAGTATCCATGGTGACAGTGCTCACAGTGATAGTGCCCATGGTGAGAGTGCCCATGATGACAGGGCCCATGGTGCCATTGCCTATGGTGACAGTGCTCATGGTAACAGTGCCCAAGGTGACAGTGACCATGGTGAGAGTGCTCACACTGATGGTGCCCATGGTGACAGTGCTCATGGTGTCTGTCTACATTGTGCCAGTACCCATGGCGACAGTGCTCATGGTGACAGTGACCACAGTGAGAGTGCTGACTGTGAGAGTGCTCACGGTAATAGTGCTCATGGTGACAGTGCAAATGGTGACAATACCATGGTGACAGTACTCATGTTGAAAATACCCATGGTGGCAGTTCTCACAGCGACAGATCTCATGGTGACAGTGCTCATAATAGCAGTGCCCAGGTGCCAGTGCTCGTGGTGACAGTGCTAATGGTGACACTGTTCTTGGTGGCAGTTCCCATCGGGACAGTACCGATGGTGACCCTGTGCATTGTTACAGTGCCCATGGTAACCGTGCTCACGGTGGTAGTGCACATCGTGACAGTGCCCATGGTGGTAGTTCACCTGGTGACAGTGCTAAATAGTGACAGTGCACATGCTGACAGTGCTCACGGTGATAGTGCCCATGGTGACAGTGCCCATAGAGACATTCTGCATGGTCACATTTCTCAGGGTAGAAGTGCCTATGGTGATAAAACGCATGGTTACTCTGCACATGGTGGCAGTGCAAATTGGTGACTTTGCTCATGGTGACATTGCTCATGGTGACTTTGCTTATGGTGATAGTCCTTATTGTGACAGTGTGCATGGAGACACTGCACACAGTTAGAGTGTTCATGGTGACAGTGTTCATGGTGATAGATCTATGGTGAGAGTTTCCATGGTGACAGTGCCCATAGTCACAATTCTTAAGGTGTAGTGCTCACAGTGACAGTGCCCATTGTAAAAATACCCTGGGTGATAGTACTCATGGAGACAGTGTCCATGTTCACAATTCTCATAGTGATAATGCCTATGGTGAGAGTGCCTAGGGTGACAGTGTCCATGTAGTCATGCCCATAATGACAGTGCTCATGTTGGCAGTGCCATAAGTAACAGTGCTCATTGTGACAATGCTCATGGTGACTGTGCTCATGGTGACAGTGCCAATGTTTACAGTGTTTATGGTGATAGATGTCACGGTGTCCGTGCCCACAGTGACACTGCCTAGGCTGACAAAGCCCATGGTGATACTTCCCATTGGGACAGTGCCCACAGTGACAGTGCCCATGCTGATAACACCCAGTGTGACAAGGCCCATGTTGACAGTGCTCACGTTGATGGTGCCCATTGTGACCGTGCCCATGCTGAGAGTGCCAATAGTGACAGTGCTCATGGTGAAACTGCCCATGGAAACATTGCCCACGGTGATAGTGCTCATGGTGACAACCCCACTGTGACATTGCCAATGTTGATAGTCCCCGTGGTGACAGTTCTTACATTGAATGTGACCATGGTGACATTGCTCATGGTGACATTGCTCATGTTGACAGTGCTCAAGGTGATGTTCTCCATGTTGTCAGTGCCGATGGTGACAGTTCTCATGTTGACAGGGCCTATGGTGTCAATTCTCATAGTGACAGTGCTCACAGTGACAGTGCCCATGGTGATATTACCCATGGTGACAGTACTCATGGTAAAAGTGTCCATGGTGACACTGCACATGGTGGCAGTGCAAAATGGTGACAGTGCCTGTGGAGCTATTGCTCATGGTGACATTGCTTACGGTGATAGTGAGTATGCTGAAACTGCACACAGTGACAGGTCTCACGGTGACAGTGTTCATGGCGATAGTGCCGATGGCGAATGTGCCCATGGTGACAGTGCCCAGAGTCACAATTCTCATGGTGTAATGCTAATGGTGACGGTGCCCATGGTGACAATACACAGGGTAACATTATTCATTCTGACATTGCTCATGGTGAGAGTGTCCATGTACACAACATTCACGGTGATAGTGCCCAGGGTGACAGAGCTCATGGTAAAAGTGCTCACGGTGACAGTGCCCATGATGACAGTACCTAAGTTGACAATTCCCATGGTGAGTGTGCTCATGGTGACAGTGCCCATGGTGACAATACCCAGGGTGTCCTGCCCATGGTGACAGTGATCATGGTGACACTCCTCATGTGGACAGTGCCATAAGTGACAGTTCTCATTGTGGCAGTGCTCATGGTAACCGTGCTCATGGTGATAGGGCCCAAGATTACAGTGCTTATGGTGATAGATGTCATGGTGGCCATGCCCATGGTGACAGTGCCCACGCTGACAAAGCCCATGGTTATACTTCACATTGTGACAGTGCCCACGGTGAGAGAGCCCATGGTGACAGTGACCAAGATCACAGTGCCCATGGTGAGAGTGGAATGGTGACTGTGCCAAAGTCACAATACGCAAGATGACAGTGCCCAGGCTGACAGTTCTCAAGGTGATAGTGCCCATGGTGACATTGCACATGGTGATACAGGGAATGGGGACAGTGCTTATGGTGACAGTGGTCATGGTTGCAGTACCCATGGTGATAGTGCTGAAACTGACAGTGCCCTTGGGGATAGTGCCCATGGTGTGTGTGCTCGTGTTAATGGTGCCTATGGTGGCAGTTCCCATTGTGAAACTGCTCATGATGACATTGCCCATGTTGGTAGTTCCCATGGTGACAGTGCTCATGGTGATAGTGACCATGTTAACAGTGCACATGGTGGCTGTGCACTTCGTGACAGTGCCCATGATGACAGTACTCATGGGGACAGTGCTCACGGTGATAATGCCCATGGTGGTAGTGCACATGGTAACACTGCCCATAGTCACAATTCTCATGGTGTAGTGCTCACATTGACAGTGCCCATGGTGTCATGCCCATGGTGACAGTGCTCATGTTGGCTGTGCAATAAATAACAGTGCTCATTGTGGCAGTGCTCATGGTGTCTGTGCTCATGGTGACGCTGCCCATGCTGACAGTGCCGGTGGTTAGAGTGCCAATAGTGACAGTGCTCATGGTGAAACTGCCCATGGAGACATCGCCCATGGTAATAGTGCTCATGGTGACAACCCCACGGTGACAGTGCCAATGTTGATAGTCCCCGTGGTGACAGGTCTTACATTGAATGTGACCATGGTGTCTGTGCTCATGGAGACAGTGCTCAAGGTTGTAGTCTCCATGTTGACAGTGCCGATGGTGACAATTCTCACTGTGACAGGGCCTATGTTGAAAATTCTCATAGTGACAGTGTTCACGGTGACAGTGCCTATAGTGCTATTACGCATGGTGACAGTTCTCATCGTGAAACTGCACATGGTGACACTGCACATGGTGGCAGTGCAAAATGGTGACAGTGCCCATGGTGATATTGCTCATGGTGACATCGCTTACGGTGATAGTGTGTATGGTGAAACTGCACACAGTGACATTGCTCATGGTGACAGTGTTCACGGCGTTAGTTCCTATGGTGAATGTGACCATGGGGACAGTGCCCATAGTCACAATTCTCATGCTGTAGTGCTCACGGTGACAGTGCCCATGGTGACAATACACAGGGTGACAGTATTCATGGTGACATTGCACATGGTGAGAGTGCCCATGTTCACAACTGTCATGGTGATAGTTCCCATGGTGACAATACCCAGGGTAACAGAGCTGATGGTAAAAGTGTTCACGGTGACAGTGCCCATGGTGATATTACCCATGGTGACAGTACTCAGTGATCAAGTGCTCATGGTGACAGTGCCTAAGGTGATAGTGCACACGGTGGCAGTGCAAAATGGTGACCGTGCCCATGGGGACATTGCTTAATGTGATAGTCCTTGTGGTGACATTGCGCATGGTGACATTGCCAACAACGACAGTGCTCTTGTTGACAGTGCTCATTGTTGTAGTTCCAATGCTGGAAGTGCCCATCGTGAAAGTGCCCATGGTGACAGTTCTTATAATGAGAGTGATCAGAGTGGCGGTGCTCATGGTGAAAGTGCCCATGGTGACAGAGCCCACGGTGACAGTGCCCATAGTTATAGTGTCCATGGTGACAGTACTAACAGTGAAATTGTCCATGGGGACAATGCCCATGGTGAAAGTGCCCATGGTCACAACACTCACGGTGATAGTGCTCACGGTGAGAGTGGCCATGGTGACAGTGACCACGGTGACAGTTCTAATGGTGATACTGCCCATGATGACAGTGCTCATGGTGACAGTCCACATTGTGCCAGTGCCCAAGGTGACAGTGCTCATGGTGACATTGCCCAAAGCAACAATACCCATGGTGACAGTGCCCAGGCTGACAGTTCTCAAGGTGATAGTGCCCATGGTGACAGCGCACATGGTGATACAGAGAATGGGGACAGTGCTTATGGTGACAGTGATCATGGTTGCAGTACCCATCGTGATATTTTTGAAACTGACAGTGCCCTTGGGGATAGTGCCCATGGCGAGTGTGCTCGTGTTAATCGTGCCCATGGTGGCAGTACCCATTGTGAAAGTGCTCATGATGACAGTGCCCATGTGGGTAGTTCCCATGGTGACAGTGCTCATGGTGATTGTGACCATGTTAACAGTGCACATGGTGGCTGTGCCCTTGGTGACAGTGCCCATGATGACAGTATTCATGGTGACAGTGCTCACGGTGATAGTGCCCATGGTGACAGTGCACATGGTGGTAGTGCACATGGTGGCAGTGAAAAATGGTGACAGTTCCCATGCTGACAGTTCTCATTGTGACAATGCACATGGGTACAACTGATGCTGACACTGCTCATGGTAGCTGTACCCGTGGTTACAGTGCTCACAATGATAGTGCCCATGGTGGCAGTGCTCATGGTGACACTGCCCATGATGACAGTGCCCATGGTGAAAGTTCCCACAGCGCCATTGCCTATGATGACAGTGCTCATGGTAACATTGCCCATGGTGTCAGTGACCATGGTGAGAGTGCTCACACTGATAGTGCCCATGGTGACAGGGCTCATGGTGCTGGTCCGCATTGTGCCAGTACCCATGGCAACAGTGCTCATGGTGACACTGACCACAGTGAGAGTGCTCACTGTGATAGAGCTCACGGTAATAGTGCTCATGGTGTCAGTGCAAATGGTGACAATACCCATGGTGACAGTACTCATGTTGAAAATACCCATGGTGGCAGTTCTCATAGCGACGGATCTCATGGTGACAGTGCTCATAATAGCAGTGCCAAGGTGCCAGTGCTCGTGGTGACAATGCTAATGGTGACAGTGTTCTTGGTGGCAGTCCCCATTGGGACAGTACTGATGGTGACACTGTGCATTGTTACAGTGCCCATGTAACCGTGCTCACGGTGATAGTGAACATTGTGACAGTGCCCATGGTGGTAGTTCACCTGGTGACAGTGCTAAATAGTGACAGTGCACATGCTGACAGTGCTCACGGTGATAGTGCCCATGGTGACAGTGCACACGGTGATAATGGGCATTGTTACAGAGTTCATGGTGACAGAGCACACGGTGGCAGTGGCCATGGAGACCGTGCCCACAATGACAGTGCCCATGGTGACAGTGCCGACAGTGACAGTGCCTATGGTGACACTTCTCACGGTGACAGTGCCCATGTGGACATTTAGCATGGTGAGATTTCTCATGTTGATAGTGCCTGTTTTGACAGTGCTCACTGTGACGATTCCCATGGTGCCAGTACCCATAACGACATTCCACACAGTTACATTTCTCATGGTGAAAGTGGCTATGGTGATATTACCCATGGTGTCACTGCATATGGTGGTAGTGCAAAATGGTGACAGTGCCCATGGTGATATTGCTCATGGTGACTTTGCTTACAGTGATAGTCCTTACAGTGACAGTGCACATGATGAACCTGCACACAGTGACAGTGTTCATGGTGACAGTGTTCATGGTGATAGTTCTCATGGTGAGAGTGTCCATGGTGACAGTGACCATAGTCACAACTCTCACGGTGTAGTGCTCACAGTGACAGTGCCCATGGTGACAATACACAGGGTGACAGTATTCATGGTTATATTGCCCATGGTGAGAGTGCCCATGTTCACAACTCTCACGGCGATACCACCAATGGTGACAATACCAAGGGTGACCGAGCTCACGGAAAATGTGCTCATGGTGACAGTGACCACGGTGACTGTTCTCACGGTGATAGTGCCCAGTGTGACTGTGTTCATGGTGACCATCCGCATTGAAGCTGTTCCCGTGGTGACAGTGCTCAAGGTGATAGTGCTCACGGTGATAGTTCTCACGTTGACAGTGCCCAAGGTGACAATACCCACGGTGACACTAATCATGGTGATAGTGCCCATGGTGGCTGTTCTCATATTGGCAGTTCTTGTGACAGTGCTCATGGTGGCAGTGATCATGGTGACAGTGCTCTTGGTGACAGTGATCGTGGTGGAAGTGCGCATGGTGAGACTACCGATGGTGACACTGCCCATGGTGACCGTGCACATGGTCATGGTGCATCTGGTGGCAGTGCAAAATAGTGAGAGTGCCCATGGTGATAGTGCCCATGGTGAGAATGCCCATGGTTCCAGTGCTCATGGTGACAGTGCCCATTTTGACAGTGCCCCTGGTGACAGTGCTCACCGTGAGAGTGCCCATGGTGTCTGTGCCCATGGTGACAGTTCTTATCATGAGAGTGTTCACGGTAGCAGTGTTCATGGTAATAGTGCTCACGGAGGCATTGCCCACAATGAGAGTGCCCATGGTGAGAATACTGACTGTGACAGTGCCCATGATGACTTTTCTCTCTGTGACAGTGCCCTTGGGGACAGTTAGCCTGGTGAGATTTCTCACAGTGATAGTGCACATTGTTTCAGTGCTAATAGTGAAAAGACCCATGGCGCCAGTGCCCATCATGGCATTGCTCACGGTGATAGTTCTCACGGTGACAGTGCCCATGGTGATATTACCCATGGTGACAGTACTCAGTGATCAAGTGCTCATGGTGACAGTGCCCATGGTGACATTGCTCATAGTGACTTTGCTTACAGTGATAGTCCTTACGGTGACAGTGTGCATGGTGACACTGCACACAGTTGCTGTGTTCATGGTGACAGTGTTCACGGTGATACTTTCCATGGTGATAGTGCCCATGGTGACACTGCACATGGTGGCAGTGAAAAATGTTGACAGTGCCCCTGTTGACAGTTCTCACTGTGACAGTGCACATGGTGACAACCCGTGCAGACTGTACTCATGGTGACAGTACTCACGGTGACAGTTCTCATGTTTGCAGTATCCATGGTGACAGTGCTCACAGTGATAGTGCCCATGGTGAGAGTGCCCATGATGACAGGGCCCATGGTGCCATTGCCTATGGTGACAGTGCTCATGGTAACAGTGCCCAAGGTGACAGTGACCATGGTGAGAGTGCTCACACTGATGGTGCCCATGGTGACAGTGCTCATGGTGTCTGTCTACATTGTGCCAGTACCCATGGCGACAGTGCTCATGGTGACAGTGACCACAGTGAGAGTGCTGACTGTGAGAGTGCTCACGGTAATAGTGCTCATGGTGACAGTGCAAATGGTGACAATACCATGGTGACAGTACTCATGTTGAAAATACCCATGGTGGCAGTTCTCACAGCGACAGATCTCATGGTGACAGTGCTCATAATAGCAGTGCCCAGGTGCCAGTGCTCGTGGTGACAGTGCTAATGGTGACACTGTTCTTGGTGGCAGTTCCCATCGGGACAGTACCGATGGTGACCCTGTGCATTGTTACAGTGCCCATGGTAACCGTGCTCACGGTGGTAGTGCACATCGTGACAGTGCCCATGGTGGTAGTTCACCTGGTGACAGTGCTAAATAGTGACAGTGCACATGCTGACAGTGCTCACGGTGATAGTGCCCATGGTGACAGTGCCCATAGAGACATTCTGCATGGTCACATTTCTCAGGGTAGAAGTGCCTATGGTGATAAAACGCATGGTTACTCTGCACATGGTGGCAGTGCAAATTGGTGACTTTGCTCATGGTGACATTGCTCATGGTGACTTTGCTTATGGTGATAGTCCTTATTGTGACAGTGTGCATGGAGACACTGCACACAGTTAGAGTGTTCATGGTGACAGTGTTCATGGTGATAGATCTATGGTGAGAGTTTCCATGGTGACAGTGCCCATAGTCACAATTCTTAAGGTGTAGTGCTCACAGTGACAGTGCCCATTGTAAAAATACCCTGGGTGATAGTACTCATGGAGACAGTGTCCATGTTCACAATTCTCATAGTGATAATGCCTATGGTGAGAGTGCCTAGGGTGACAGTGTCCATGTAGTCATGCCCATAATGACAGTGCTCATGTTGGCAGTGCCATAAGTAACAGTGCTCATTGTGACAATGCTCATGGTGACTGTGCTCATGGTGACAGTGCCAATGTTTACAGTGTTTATGGTGATAGATGTCACGGTGTCCGTGCCCACAGTGACACTGCCTAGGCTGACAAAGCCCATGGTGATACTTCCCATTGGGACAGTGCCCACAGTGACAGTGCCCATGCTGATAACACCCAGTGTGACAAGGCCCATGTTGACAGTGCTCACGTTGATGGTGCCCATTGTGACCGTGCCCATGCTGAGAGTGCCAATAGTGACAGTGCTCATGGTGAAACTGCCCATGGAAACATTGCCCACGGTGATAGTGCTCATGGTGACAACCCCACTGTGACATTGCCAATGTTGATAGTCCCCGTGGTGACAGTTCTTACATTGAATGTGACCATGGTGACATTGCTCATGGTGACATTGCTCATGTTGACAGTGCTCAAGGTGATGTTCTCCATGTTGTCAGTGCCGATGGTGACAGTTCTCATGTTGACAGGGCCTATGGTGTCAATTCTCATAGTGACAGTGCTCACAGTGACAGTGCCCATGGTGATATTACCCATGGTGACAGTACTCATGGTAAAAGTGTCCATGGTGACACTGCACATGGTGGCAGTGCAAAATGGTGACAGTGCCTGTGGAGCTATTGCTCATGGTGACATTGCTTACGGTGATAGTGAGTATGCTGAAACTGCACACAGTGACAGGTCTCACGGTGACAGTGTTCATGGCGATAGTGCCGATGGCGAATGTGCCCATGGTGACAGTGCCCAGAGTCACAATTCTCATGGTGTAATGCTAATGGTGACGGTGCCCATGGTGACAATACACAGGGTAACATTATTCATTCTGACATTGCTCATGGTGAGAGTGTCCATGTACACAACATTCACGGTGATAGTGCCCAGGGTGACAGAGCTCATGGTAAAAGTGCTCACGGTGACAGTGCCCATGATGACAGTACCTAAGTTGACAATTCCCATGGTGAGTGTGCTCATGGTGACAGTGCCCATGGTGACAATACCCAGGGTGTCCTGCCCATGGTGACAGTGATCATGGTGACACTCCTCATGTGGACAGTGCCATAAGTGACAGTTCTCATTGTGGCAGTGCTCATGGTAACCGTGCTCATGGTGATAGGGCCCAAGATTACAGTGCTTATGGTGATAGATGTCATGGTGGCCATGCCCATGGTGACAGTGCCCACGCTGACAAAGCCCATGGTTATACTTCACATTGTGACAGTGCCCACGGTGAGAGAGCCCATGGTGACAGTGACCAAGATCACAGTGCCCATGGTGAGAGTGGAATGGTGACTGTGCCAAAGTCACAATACGCAAGATGACAGTGCCCAGGCTGACAGTTCTCAAGGTGATAGTGCCCATGGTGACATTGCACATGGTGATACAGGGAATGGGGACAGTGCTTATGGTGACAGTGGTCATGGTTGCAGTACCCATGGTGATAGTGCTGAAACTGACAGTGCCCTTGGGGATAGTGCCCATGGTGTGTGTGCTCGTGTTAATGGTGCCTATGGTGGCAGTTCCCATTGTGAAACTGCTCATGATGACATTGCCCATGTTGGTAGTTCCCATGGTGACAGTGCTCATGGTGATAGTGACCATGTTAACAGTGCACATGGTGGCTGTGCACTTCGTGACAGTGCCCATGATGACAGTACTCATGGGGACAGTGCTCACGGTGATAATGCCCATGGTGGTAGTGCACATGGTAACACTGCCCATAGTCACAATTCTCATGGTGTAGTGCTCACATTGACAGTGCCCATGGTGTCATGCCCATGGTGACAGTGCTCATGTTGGCTGTGCAATAAATAACAGTGCTCATTGTGGCAGTGCTCATGGTGTCTGTGCTCATGGTGACGCTGCCCATGCTGACAGTGCCGGTGGTTAGAGTGCCAATAGTGACAGTGCTCATGGTGAAACTGCCCATGGAGACATCGCCCATGGTAATAGTGCTCATGGTGACAACCCCACGGTGACAGTGCCAATGTTGATAGTCCCCGTGGTGACAGGTCTTACATTGAATGTGACCATGGTGTCTGTGCTCATGGAGACAGTGCTCAAGGTTGTAGTCTCCATGTTGACAGTGCCGATGGTGACAATTCTCACTGTGACAGGGCCTATGTTGAAAATTCTCATAGTGACAGTGTTCACGGTGACAGTGCCTATAGTGCTATTACGCATGGTGACAGTTCTCATCGTGAAACTGCACATGGTGACACTGCACATGGTGGCAGTGCAAAATGGTGACAGTGCCCATGGTGATATTGCTCATGGTGACATCGCTTACGGTGATAGTGTGTATGGTGAAACTGCACACAGTGACATTGCTCATGGTGACAGTGTTCACGGCGTTAGTTCCTATGGTGAATGTGACCATGGGGACAGTGCCCATAGTCACAATTCTCATGCTGTAGTGCTCACGGTGACAGTGCCCATGGTGACAATACACAGGGTGACAGTATTCATGGTGACATTGCACATGGTGAGAGTGCCCATGTTCACAACTGTCATGGTGATAGTTCCCATGGTGACAATACCCAGGGTAACAGAGCTGATGGTAAAAGTGTTCACGGTGACAGTGCCCATGGTGATATTACCCATGGTGACAGTACTCAGTGATCAAGTGCTCATGGTGACAGTGCCTAAGGTGATAGTGCACACGGTGGCAGTGCAAAATGGTGACCGTGCCCATGGGGACATTGCTTAATGTGATAGTCCTTGTGGTGACATTGCGCATGGTGACATTGCCAACAACGACAGTGCTCTTGTTGACAGTGCTCATTGTTGTAGTTCCAATGCTGGAAGTGCCCATCGTGAAAGTGCCCATGGTGACAGTTCTTATAATGAGAGTGATCAGAGTGGCGGTGCTCATGGTGAAAGTGCCCATGGTGACAGAGCCCACGGTGACAGTGCCCATAGTTATAGTGTCCATGGTGACAGTACTAACAGTGAAATTGTCCATGGGGACAATGCCCATGGTGAAAGTGCCCATGGTCACAACACTCACGGTGATAGTGCTCACGGTGAGAGTGGCCATGGTGACAGTGACCACGGTGACAGTTCTAATGGTGATACTGCCCATGATGACAGTGCTCATGGTGACAGTCCACATTGTGCCAGTGCCCAAGGTGACAGTGCTCATGGTGACATTGCCCAAAGCAACAATACCCATGGTGACAGTGCCCAGGCTGACAGTTCTCAAGGTGATAGTGCCCATGGTGACAGCGCACATGGTGATACAGAGAATGGGGACAGTGCTTATGGTGACAGTGATCATGGTTGCAGTACCCATCGTGATATTTTTGAAACTGACAGTGCCCTTGGGGATAGTGCCCATGGCGAGTGTGCTCGTGTTAATCGTGCCCATGGTGGCAGTACCCATTGTGAAAGTGCTCATGATGACAGTGCCCATGTGGGTAGTTCCCATGGTGACAGTGCTCATGGTGATTGTGACCATGTTAACAGTGCACATGGTGGCTGTGCCCTTGGTGACAGTGCCCATGATGACAGTATTCATGGTGACAGTGCTCACGGTGATAGTGCCCATGGTGACAGTGCACATGGTGGTAGTGCACATGGTGGCAGTGAAAAATGGTGACAGTTCCCATGCTGACAGTTCTCAATGTGACAATGCACATGGGTACAACTGATGCTGACACTGCTCATGGTAGCTGTACCCGTGGTTACAGTGCTCACAATGATAGTGCCCATGGTGGCAGTGCTCATGGTGACACTGCCCATGATGACAGTGCCCATGGTGAAAGTTCCCACAGCGCCATTGCCTATGATGACAGTGCTCATGGTAACATTGCCCATGGTGTCAGTGACCATGGTGAGAGTGCTCACACTGATAGTGCCCATGGTGACAGGGCTCATGGTGCTGGTCCGCATTGTGCCAGTACCCATGGCAACAGTGCTCATGGTGACACTGACCACAGTGAGAGTGCTCACTGTGATAGAGCTCACGGTAATAGTGCTCATGGTGTCAGTGCAAATGGTGACAATACCCATGGTGACAGTACTCATGTTGAAAATACCCATGGTGGCAGTTCTCATAGCGACGGATCTCATGGTGACAGTGCTCATAATAGCAGTGCCAAGGTGCCAGTGCTCGTGGTGACAATGCTAATGGTGACAGTGTTCTTGGTGGCAGTCCCCATTGGGACAGTACTGATGGTGACACTGTGCATTGTTACAGTGCCCATGTAACCGTGCTCACGGTGATAGTGAACATTGTGACAGTGCCCATGGTGGTAGTTCACCTGGTGACAGTGCTAAATAGTGACAGTGCACATGCTGACAGTGCTCACGGTGATAGTGCCCATGGTGACAGTGCACACGGTGATAATGGGCATTGTTACAGAGTTCATGGTGACAGAGCACACGGTGGCAGTGGCCATGGAGACCGTGCCCACAATGACAGTGCCCATGGTGACAGTGCCGACAGTGACAGTGCCTATGGTGACACTTCTCACGGTGACAGTGCCCATGTGGACATTTAGCATGGTGAGATTTCTCATGTTGATAGTGCCTGTTTTGACAGTGCTCACTGTGACGATTCCCATGGTGCCAGTACCCATAACGACATTCCACACAGTTACATTTCTCATGGTGAAAGTGGCTATGGTGATATTACCCATGGTGTCACTGCATATGGTGGTAGTGCAAAATGGTGACAGTGCCCATGGTGATATTGCTCATGGTGACTTTGCTTACAGTGATAGTCCTTACAGTGACAGTGCACATGATGAACCTGCACACAGTGACAGTGTTCATGGTGACAGTGTTCATGGTGATAGTTCTCATGGTGAGAGTGTCCATGGTGACAGTGACCATAGTCACAACTCTCACGGTGTAGTGCTCACAGTGACAGTGCCCATGGTGACAATACACAGGGTGACAGTATTCATGGTTATATTGCCCATGGTGAGAGTGCCCATGTTCACAACTCTCACGGCGATACCACCAATGGTGACAATACCAAGGGTGACCGAGCTCACGGAAAATGTGCTCATGGTGACAGTGACCACGGTGACTGTTCTCACGGTGATAGTGCCCAGTGTGACTGTGTTCATGGTGACCATCCGCATTGAAGCTGTTCCCGTGGTGACAGTGCTCAAGGTGATAGTGCTCACGGTGATAGTTCTCACGTTGACAGTGCCCAAGGTGACAATACCCACGGTGACACTAATCATGGTGATAGTGCCCATGGTGGCTGTTCTCATATTGGCAGTTCTTGTGACAGTGCTCATGGTGGCAGTGATCATGGTGACAGTGCTCTTGGTGACAGTGATCGTGGTGGAAGTGCGCATGGTGAGACTACCGATGGTGACACTGCCCATGGTGACCGTGCACATGGTCATGGTGCATCTGGTGGCAGTGCAAAATAGTGAGAGTGCCCATGGTGATAGTGCCCATGGTGAGAATGCCCATGGTTCCAGTGCTCATGGTGACAGTGCCCATTTTGACAGTGCCCCTGGTGACAGTGCTCACCGTGAGAGTGCCCATGGTGTCTGTGCCCATGGTGACAGTTCTTATCATGAGAGTGTTCACGGTAGCAGTGTTCATGGTAATAGTGCTCACGGAGGCATTGCCCACAATGAGAGTGCCCATGGTGAGAATACTGACTGTGACAGTGCCCATGATGACTTTTCTCTCTGTGACAGTGCCCTTGGGGACAGTTAGCCTGGTGAGATTTCTCACAGTGATAGTGCACATTGTTTCAGTGCTAATAGTGAAAAGACCCATGGCGCCAGTGCCCATCATGGCATTGCTCACGGTGATAGTTCTCACGGTGACAGTGCCCATGGTGATATTACCCATGGTGACAGTACTCAGTGATCAAGTGCTCATGGTGACAGTGCCCATGGTGACATTGCTCATAGTGACTTTGCTTACAGTGATAGTCCTTACGGTGACAGTGTGCATGGTGACACTGCACACAGTTGCTGTGTTCATGGTGACAGTGTTCACGGTGATACTTTCCATGGTGATAGTGCCCATGGTGACACTGCACATGGTGGCAGTGAAAAATGTTGACAGTGCCCCTGTTGACAGTTCTCACTGTGACAGTGCACATGGTGACAACCCGTGCAGACTGTACTCATGGTGACAGTACTCACGGTGACAGTTCTCATGTTTGCAGTATCCATGGTGACAGTGCTCACAGTGATAGTGCCCATGGTGAGAGTGCCCATGATGACAGGGCCCATGGTGCCATTGCCTATGGTGACAGTGCTCATGGTAACAGTGCCCAAGGTGACAGTGACCATGGTGAGAGTGCTCACACTGATGGTGCCCATGGTGACAGTGCTCATGGTGTCTGTCTACATTGTGCCAGTACCCATGGCGACAGTGCTCATGGTGACAGTGACCACAGTGAGAGTGCTGACTGTGAGAGTGCTCACGGTAATAGTGCTCATGGTGACAGTGCAAATGGTGACAATACCATGGTGACAGTACTCATGTTGAAAATACCCATGGTGGCAGTTCTCACAGCGACAGATCTCATGGTGACAGTGCTCATAATAGCAGTGCCCAGGTGCCAGTGCTCGTGGTGACAGTGCTAATGGTGACACTGTTCTTGGTGGCAGTTCCCATCGGGACAGTACCGATGGTGACCCTGTGCATTGTTACAGTGCCCATGGTAACCGTGCTCACGGTGGTAGTGCACATCGTGACAGTGCCCATGGTGGTAGTTCACCTGGTGACAGTGCTAAATAGTGACAGTGCACATGCTGACAGTGCTCACGGTGATAGTGCCCATGGTGACAGTGCCCATAGAGACATTCTGCATGGTCACATTTCTCAGGGTAGAAGTGCCTATGGTGATAAAACGCATGGTTACTCTGCACATGGTGGCAGTGCAAATTGGTGACTTTGCTCATGGTGACATTGCTCATGGTGACTTTGCTTATGGTGATAGTCCTTATTGTGACAGTGTGCATGGAGACACTGCACACAGTTAGAGTGTTCATGGTGACAGTGTTCATGGTGATAGATCTATGGTGAGAGTTTCCATGGTGACAGTGCCCATAGTCACAATTCTTAAGGTGTAGTGCTCACAGTGACAGTGCCCATTGTAAAAATACCCTGGGTGATAGTACTCATGGAGACAGTGTCCATGTTCACAATTCTCATAGTGATAATGCCTATGGTGAGAGTGCCTAGGGTGACAGTGTCCATGTAGTCATGCCCATAATGACAGTGCTCATGTTGGCAGTGCCATAAGTAACAGTGCTCATTGTGACAATGCTCATGGTGACTGTGCTCATGGTGACAGTGCCAATGTTTACAGTGTTTATGGTGATAGATGTCACGGTGTCCGTGCCCACAGTGACACTGCCTAGGCTGACAAAGCCCATGGTGATACTTCCCATTGGGACAGTGCCCACAGTGACAGTGCCCATGCTGATAACACCCAGTGTGACAAGGCCCATGTTGACAGTGCTCACGTTGATGGTGCCCATTGTGACCGTGCCCATGCTGAGAGTGCCAATAGTGACAGTGCTCATGGTGAAACTGCCCATGGAAACATTGCCCACGGTGATAGTGCTCATGGTGACAACCCCACTGTGACATTGCCAATGTTGATAGTCCCCGTGGTGACAGTTCTTACATTGAATGTGACCATGGTGACATTGCTCATGGTGACATTGCTCATGTTGACAGTGCTCAAGGTGATGTTCTCCATGTTGTCAGTGCCGATGGTGACAGTTCTCATGTTGACAGGGCCTATGGTGTCAATTCTCATAGTGACAGTGCTCACAGTGACAGTGCCCATGGTGATATTACCCATGGTGACAGTACTCATGGTAAAAGTGTCCATGGTGACACTGCACATGGTGGCAGTGCAAAATGGTGACAGTGCCTGTGGAGCTATTGCTCATGGTGACATTGCTTACGGTGATAGTGAGTATGCTGAAACTGCACACAGTGACAGGTCTCACGGTGACAGTGTTCATGGCGATAGTGCCGATGGCGAATGTGCCCATGGTGACAGTGCCCAGAGTCACAATTCTCATGGTGTAATGCTAATGGTGACGGTGCCCATGGTGACAATACACAGGGTAACATTATTCATTCTGACATTGCTCATGGTGAGAGTGTCCATGTACACAACATTCACGGTGATAGTGCCCAGGGTGACAGAGCTCATGGTAAAAGTGCTCACGGTGACAGTGCCCATGATGACAGTACCTAAGTTGACAATTCCCATGGTGAGTGTGCTCATGGTGACAGTGCCCATGGTGACAATACCCAGGGTGTCCTGCCCATGGTGACAGTGATCATGGTGACACTCCTCATGTGGACAGTGCCATAAGTGACAGTTCTCATTGTGGCAGTGCTCATGGTAACCGTGCTCATGGTGATAGGGCCCAAGATTACAGTGCTTATGGTGATAGATGTCATGGTGGCCATGCCCATGGTGACAGTGCCCACGCTGACAAAGCCCATGGTTATACTTCACATTGTGACAGTGCCCACGGTGAGAGAGCCCATGGTGACAGTGACCAAGATCACAGTGCCCATGGTGAGAGTGGAATGGTGACTGTGCCAAAGTCACAATACGCAAGATGACAGTGCCCAGGCTGACAGTTCTCAAGGTGATAGTGCCCATGGTGACATTGCACATGGTGATACAGGGAATGGGGACAGTGCTTATGGTGACAGTGGTCATGGTTGCAGTACCCATGGTGATAGTGCTGAAACTGACAGTGCCCTTGGGGATAGTGCCCATGGTGTGTGTGCTCGTGTTAATGGTGCCTATGGTGGCAGTTCCCATTGTGAAACTGCTCATGATGACATTGCCCATGTTGGTAGTTCCCATGGTGACAGTGCTCATGGTGATAGTGACCATGTTAACAGTGCACATGGTGGCTGTGCACTTCGTGACAGTGCCCATGATGACAGTACTCATGGGGACAGTGCTCACGGTGATAATGCCCATGGTGGTAGTGCACATGGTAACACTGCCCATAGTCACAATTCTCATGGTGTAGTGCTCACATTGACAGTGCCCATGGTGTCATGCCCATGGTGACAGTGCTCATGTTGGCTGTGCAATAAATAACAGTGCTCATTGTGGCAGTGCTCATGGTGTCTGTGCTCATGGTGACGCTGCCCATGCTGACAGTGCCGGTGGTTAGAGTGCCAATAGTGACAGTGCTCATGGTGAAACTGCCCATGGAGACATCGCCCATGGTAATAGTGCTCATGGTGACAACCCCACGGTGACAGTGCCAATGTTGATAGTCCCCGTGGTGACAGGTCTTACATTGAATGTGACCATGGTGTCTGTGCTCATGGAGACAGTGCTCAAGGTTGTAGTCTCCATGTTGACAGTGCCGATGGTGACAATTCTCACTGTGACAGGGCCTATGTTGAAAATTCTCATAGTGACAGTGTTCACGGTGACAGTGCCTATAGTGCTATTACGCATGGTGACAGTTCTCATCGTGAAACTGCACATGGTGACACTGCACATGGTGGCAGTGCAAAATGGTGACAGTGCCCATGGTGATATTGCTCATGGTGACATCGCTTACGGTGATAGTGTGTATGGTGAAACTGCACACAGTGACATTGCTCATGGTGACAGTGTTCACGGCGTTAGTTCCTATGGTGAATGTGACCATGGGGACAGTGCCCATAGTCACAATTCTCATGCTGTAGTGCTCACGGTGACAGTGCCCATGGTGACAATACACAGGGTGACAGTATTCATGGTGACATTGCACATGGTGAGAGTGCCCATGTTCACAACTGTCATGGTGATAGTTCCCATGGTGACAATACCCAGGGTAACAGAGCTGATGGTAAAAGTGTTCACGGTGACAGTGCCCATGGTGATATTACCCATGGTGACAGTACTCAGTGATCAAGTGCTCATGGTGACAGTGCCTAAGGTGATAGTGCACACGGTGGCAGTGCAAAATGGTGACCGTGCCCATGGGGACATTGCTTAATGTGATAGTCCTTGTGGTGACATTGCGCATGGTGACATTGCCAACAACGACAGTGCTCTTGTTGACAGTGCTCATTGTTGTAGTTCCAATGCTGGAAGTGCCCATCGTGAAAGTGCCCATGGTGACAGTTCTTATAATGAGAGTGATCAGAGTGGCGGTGCTCATGGTGAAAGTGCCCATGGTGACAGAGCCCACGGTGACAGTGCCCATAGTTATAGTGTCCATGGTGACAGTACTAACAGTGAAATTGTCCATGGGGACAATGCCCATGGTGAAAGTGCCCATGGTCACAACACTCACGGTGATAGTGCTCACGGTGAGAGTGGCCATGGTGACAGTGACCACGGTGACAGTTCTAATGGTGATACTGCCCATGATGACAGTGCTCATGGTGACAGTCCACATTGTGCCAGTGCCCAAGGTGACAGTGCTCATGGTGACATTGCCCAAAGCAACAATACCCATGGTGACAGTGCCCAGGCTGACAGTTCTCAAGGTGATAGTGCCCATGGTGACAGCGCACATGGTGATACAGAGAATGGGGACAGTGCTTATGGTGACAGTGATCATGGTTGCAGTACCCATCGTGATATTTTTGAAACTGACAGTGCCCTTGGGGATAGTGCCCATGGCGAGTGTGCTCGTGTTAATCGTGCCCATGGTGGCAGTACCCATTGTGAAAGTGCTCATGATGACAGTGCCCATGTGGGTAGTTCCCATGGTGACAGTGCTCATGGTGATTGTGACCATGTTAACAGTGCACATGGTGGCTGTGCCCTTGGTGACAGTGCCCATGATGACAGTATTCATGGTGACAGTGCTCACGGTGATAGTGCCCATGGTGACAGTGCACATGGTGGTAGTGCACATGGTGGCAGTGAAAAATGGTGACAGTTCCCATGCTGACAGTTCTCATTGTGACAATGCACATGGGTACAACTGATGCTGACACTGCTCATGGTAGCTGTACCCGTGGTTACAGTGCTCACAATGATAGTGCCCATGGTGGCAGTGCTCATGGTGACACTGCCCATGATGACAGTGCCCATGGTGAAAGTTCCCACAGCGCCATTGCCTATGATGACAGTGCTCATGGTAACATTGCCCATGGTGTCAGTGACCATGGTGAGAGTGCTCACACTGATAGTGCCCATGGTGACAGGGCTCATGGTGCTGGTCCGCATTGTGCCAGTACCCATGGCAACAGTGCTCATGGTGACACTGACCACAGTGAGAGTGCTCACTGTGATAGAGCTCACGGTAATAGTGCTCATGGTGTCAGTGCAAATGGTGACAATACCCATGGTGACAGTACTCATGTTGAAAATACCCATGGTGGCAGTTCTCATAGCGACGGATCTCATGGTGACAGTGCTCATAATAGCAGTGCCAAGGTGCCAGTGCTCGTGGTGACAATGCTAATGGTGACAGTGTTCTTGGTGGCAGTCCCCATTGGGACAGTACTGATGGTGACACTGTGCATTGTTACAGTGCCCATGTAACCGTGCTCACGGTGATAGTGAACATTGTGACAGTGCCCATGGTGGTAGTTCACCTGGTGACAGTGCTAAATAGTGACAGTGCACATGCTGACAGTGCTCACGGTGATAGTGCCCATGGTGACAGTGCACACGGTGATAATGGGCATTGTTACAGAGTTCATGGTGACAGAGCACACGGTGGCAGTGGCCATGGAGACCGTGCCCACAATGACAGTGCCCATGGTGACAGTGCCGACAGTGACAGTGCCTATGGTGACACTTCTCACGGTGACAGTGCCCATGTGGACATTTAGCATGGTGAGATTTCTCATGTTGATAGTGCCTGTTTTGACAGTGCTCACTGTGACGATTCCCATGGTGCCAGTACCCATAACGACATTCCACACAGTTACATTTCTCATGGTGAAAGTGGCTATGGTGATATTACCCATGGTGTCACTGCATATGGTGGTAGTGCAAAATGGTGACAGTGCCCATGGTGATATTGCTCATGGTGACTTTGCTTACAGTGATAGTCCTTACAGTGACAGTGCACATGATGAACCTGCACACAGTGACAGTGTTCATGGTGACAGTGTTCATGGTGATAGTTCTCATGGTGAGAGTGTCCATGGTGACAGTGACCATAGTCACAACTCTCACGGTGTAGTGCTCACAGTGACAGTGCCCATGGTGACAATACACAGGGTGACAGTATTCATGGTTATATTGCCCATGGTGAGAGTGCCCATGTTCACAACTCTCACGGCGATACCACCAATGGTGACAATACCAAGGGTGACCGAGCTCACGGAAAATGTGCTCATGGTGACAGTGACCACGGTGACTGTTCTCACGGTGATAGTGCCCAGTGTGACTGTGTTCATGGTGACCATCCGCATTGAAGCTGTTCCCGTGGTGACAGTGCTCAAGGTGATAGTGCTCACGGTGATAGTTCTCACGTTGACAGTGCCCAAGGTGACAATACCCACGGTGACACTAATCATGGTGATAGTGCCCATGGTGGCTGTTCTCATATTGGCAGTTCTTGTGACAGTGCTCATGGTGGCAGTGATCATGGTGACAGTGCTCTTGGTGACAGTGATCGTGGTGGAAGTGCGCATGGTGAGACTACCGATGGTGACACTGCCCATGGTGACCGTGCACATGGTCATGGTGCATCTGGTGGCAGTGCAAAATAGTGAGAGTGCCCATGGTGATAGTGCCCATGGTGAGAATGCCCATGGTTCCAGTGCTCATGGTGACAGTGCCCATTTTGACAGTGCCCCTGGTGACAGTGCTCACCGTGAGAGTGCCCATGGTGTCTGTGCCCATGGTGACAGTTCTTATCATGAGAGTGTTCACGGTAGCAGTGTTCATGGTAATAGTGCTCACGGAGGCATTGCCCACAATGAGAGTGCCCATGGTGAGAATACTGACTGTGACAGTGCCCATGATGACTTTTCTCTCTGTGACAGTGCCCTTGGGGACAGTTAGCCTGGTGAGATTTCTCACAGTGATAGTGCACATTGTTTCAGTGCTAATAGTGAAAAGACCCATGGCGCCAGTGCCCATCATGGCATTGCTCACGGTGATAGTTCTCACGGTGACAGTGCCCATGGTGATATTACCCATGGTGACAGTACTCAGTGATCAAGTGCTCATGGTGACAGTGCCCATGGTGACATTGCTCATAGTGACTTTGCTTACAGTGATAGTCCTTACGGTGACAGTGTGCATGGTGACACTGCACACAGTTGCTGTGTTCATGGTGACAGTGTTCACGGTGATACTTTCCATGGTGATAGTGCCCATGGTGACACTGCACATGGTGGCAGTGAAAAATGTTGACAGTGCCCCTGTTGACAGTTCTCACTGTGACAGTGCACATGGTGACAACCCGTGCAGACTGTACTCATGGTGACAGTACTCACGGTGACAGTTCTCATGTTTGCAGTATCCATGGTGACAGTGCTCACAGTGATAGTGCCCATGGTGAGAGTGCCCATGATGACAGGGCCCATGGTGCCATTGCCTATGGTGACAGTGCTCATGGTAACAGTGCCCAAGGTGACAGTGACCATGGTGAGAGTGCTCACACTGATGGTGCCCATGGTGACAGTGCTCATGGTGTCTGTCTACATTGTGCCAGTACCCATGGCGACAGTGCTCATGGTGACAGTGACCACAGTGAGAGTGCTGACTGTGAGAGTGCTCACGGTAATAGTGCTCATGGTGACAGTGCAAATGGTGACAATACCATGGTGACAGTACTCATGTTGAAAATACCCATGGTGGCAGTTCTCACAGCGACAGATCTCATGGTGACAGTGCTCATAATAGCAGTGCCCAGGTGCCAGTGCTCGTGGTGACAGTGCTAATGGTGACACTGTTCTTGGTGGCAGTTCCCATCGGGACAGTACCGATGGTGACCCTGTGCATTGTTACAGTGCCCATGGTAACCGTGCTCACGGTGGTAGTGCACATCGTGACAGTGCCCATGGTGGTAGTTCACCTGGTGACAGTGCTAAATAGTGACAGTGCACATGCTGACAGTGCTCACGGTGATAGTGCCCATGGTGACAGTGCCCATAGAGACATTCTGCATGGTCACATTTCTCAGGGTAGAAGTGCCTATGGTGATAAAACGCATGGTTACTCTGCACATGGTGGCAGTGCAAATTGGTGACTTTGCTCATGGTGACATTGCTCATGGTGACTTTGCTTATGGTGATAGTCCTTATTGTGACAGTGTGCATGGAGACACTGCACACAGTTAGAGTGTTCATGGTGACAGTGTTCATGGTGATAGATCTATGGTGAGAGTTTCCATGGTGACAGTGCCCATAGTCACAATTCTTAAGGTGTAGTGCTCACAGTGACAGTGCCCATTGTAAAAATACCCTGGGTGATAGTACTCATGGAGACAGTGTCCATGTTCACAATTCTCATAGTGATAATGCCTATGGTGAGAGTGCCTAGGGTGACAGTGTCCATGTAGTCATGCCCATAATGACAGTGCTCATGTTGGCAGTGCCATAAGTAACAGTGCTCATTGTGACAATGCTCATGGTGACTGTGCTCATGGTGACAGTGCCAATGTTTACAGTGTTTATGGTGATAGATGTCACGGTGTCCGTGCCCACAGTGACACTGCCTAGGCTGACAAAGCCCATGGTGATACTTCCCATTGGGACAGTGCCCACAGTGACAGTGCCCATGCTGATAACACCCAGTGTGACAAGGCCCATGTTGACAGTGCTCACGTTGATGGTGCCCATTGTGACCGTGCCCATGCTGAGAGTGCCAATAGTGACAGTGCTCATGGTGAAACTGCCCATGGAAACATTGCCCACGGTGATAGTGCTCATGGTGACAACCCCACTGTGACATTGCCAATGTTGATAGTCCCCGTGGTGACAGTTCTTACATTGAATGTGACCATGGTGACATTGCTCATGGTGACATTGCTCATGTTGACAGTGCTCAAGGTGATGTTCTCCATGTTGTCAGTGCCGATGGTGACAGTTCTCATGTTGACAGGGCCTATGGTGTCAATTCTCATAGTGACAGTGCTCACAGTGACAGTGCCCATGGTGATATTACCCATGGTGACAGTACTCATGGTAAAAGTGTCCATGGTGACACTGCACATGGTGGCAGTGCAAAATGGTGACAGTGCCTGTGGAGCTATTGCTCATGGTGACATTGCTTACGGTGATAGTGAGTATGCTGAAACTGCACACAGTGACAGGTCTCACGGTGACAGTGTTCATGGCGATAGTGCCGATGGCGAATGTGCCCATGGTGACAGTGCCCAGAGTCACAATTCTCATGGTGTAATGCTAATGGTGACGGTGCCCATGGTGACAATACACAGGGTAACATTATTCATTCTGACATTGCTCATGGTGAGAGTGTCCATGTACACAACATTCACGGTGATAGTGCCCAGGGTGACAGAGCTCATGGTAAAAGTGCTCACGGTGACAGTGCCCATGATGACAGTACCTAAGTTGACAATTCCCATGGTGAGTGTGCTCATGGTGACAGTGCCCATGGTGACAATACCCAGGGTGTCCTGCCCATGGTGACAGTGATCATGGTGACACTCCTCATGTGGACAGTGCCATAAGTGACAGTTCTCATTGTGGCAGTGCTCATGGTAACCGTGCTCATGGTGATAGGGCCCAAGATTACAGTGCTTATGGTGATAGATGTCATGGTGGCCATGCCCATGGTGACAGTGCCCACGCTGACAAAGCCCATGGTTATACTTCACATTGTGACAGTGCCCACGGTGAGAGAGCCCATGGTGACAGTGACCAAGATCACAGTGCCCATGGTGAGAGTGGAATGGTGACTGTGCCAAAGTCACAATACGCAAGATGACAGTGCCCAGGCTGACAGTTCTCAAGGTGATAGTGCCCATGGTGACATTGCACATGGTGATACAGGGAATGGGGACAGTGCTTATGGTGACAGTGGTCATGGTTGCAGTACCCATGGTGATAGTGCTGAAACTGACAGTGCCCTTGGGGATAGTGCCCATGGTGTGTGTGCTCGTGTTAATGGTGCCTATGGTGGCAGTTCCCATTGTGAAACTGCTCATGATGACATTGCCCATGTTGGTAGTTCCCATGGTGACAGTGCTCATGGTGATAGTGACCATGTTAACAGTGCACATGGTGGCTGTGCACTTCGTGACAGTGCCCATGATGACAGTACTCATGGGGACAGTGCTCACGGTGATAATGCCCATGGTGGTAGTGCACATGGTAACACTGCCCATAGTCACAATTCTCATGGTGTAGTGCTCACATTGACAGTGCCCATGGTGTCATGCCCATGGTGACAGTGCTCATGTTGGCTGTGCAATAAATAACAGTGCTCATTGTGGCAGTGCTCATGGTGTCTGTGCTCATGGTGACGCTGCCCATGCTGACAGTGCCGGTGGTTAGAGTGCCAATAGTGACAGTGCTCATGGTGAAACTGCCCATGGAGACATCGCCCATGGTAATAGTGCTCATGGTGACAACCCCACGGTGACAGTGCCAATGTTGATAGTCCCCGTGGTGACAGGTCTTACATTGAATGTGACCATGGTGTCTGTGCTCATGGAGACAGTGCTCAAGGTTGTAGTCTCCATGTTGACAGTGCCGATGGTGACAATTCTCACTGTGACAGGGCCTATGTTGAAAATTCTCATAGTGACAGTGTTCACGGTGACAGTGCCTATAGTGCTATTACGCATGGTGACAGTTCTCATCGTGAAACTGCACATGGTGACACTGCACATGGTGGCAGTGCAAAATGGTGACAGTGCCCATGGTGATATTGCTCATGGTGACATCGCTTACGGTGATAGTGTGTATGGTGAAACTGCACACAGTGACATTGCTCATGGTGACAGTGTTCACGGCGTTAGTTCCTATGGTGAATGTGACCATGGGGACAGTGCCCATAGTCACAATTCTCATGCTGTAGTGCTCACGGTGACAGTGCCCATGGTGACAATACACAGGGTGACAGTATTCATGGTGACATTGCACATGGTGAGAGTGCCCATGTTCACAACTGTCATGGTGATAGTTCCCATGGTGACAATACCCAGGGTAACAGAGCTGATGGTAAAAGTGTTCACGGTGACAGTGCCCATGGTGATATTACCCATGGTGACAGTACTCAGTGATCAAGTGCTCATGGTGACAGTGCCTAAGGTGATAGTGCACACGGTGGCAGTGCAAAATGGTGACCGTGCCCATGGGGACATTGCTTAATGTGATAGTCCTTGTGGTGACATTGCGCATGGTGACATTGCCAACAACGACAGTGCTCTTGTTGACAGTGCTCATTGTTGTAGTTCCAATGCTGGAAGTGCCCATCGTGAAAGTGCCCATGGTGACAGTTCTTATAATGAGAGTGATCAGAGTGGCGGTGCTCATGGTGAAAGTGCCCATGGTGACAGAGCCCACGGTGACAGTGCCCATAGTTATAGTGTCCATGGTGACAGTACTAACAGTGAAATTGTCCATGGGGACAATGCCCATGGTGAAAGTGCCCATGGTCACAACACTCACGGTGATAGTGCTCACGGTGAGAGTGGCCATGGTGACAGTGACCACGGTGACAGTTCTAATGGTGATACTGCCCATGATGACAGTGCTCATGGTGACAGTCCACATTGTGCCAGTGCCCAAGGTGACAGTGCTCATGGTGACATTGCCCAAAGCAACAATACCCATGGTGACAGTGCCCAGGCTGACAGTTCTCAAGGTGATAGTGCCCATGGTGACAGCGCACATGGTGATACAGAGAATGGGGACAGTGCTTATGGTGACAGTGATCATGGTTGCAGTACCCATCGTGATATTTTTGAAACTGACAGTGCCCTTGGGGATAGTGCCCATGGCGAGTGTGCTCGTGTTAATCGTGCCCATGGTGGCAGTACCCATTGTGAAAGTGCTCATGATGACAGTGCCCATGTGGGTAGTTCCCATGGTGACAGTGCTCATGGTGATTGTGACCATGTTAACAGTGCACATGGTGGCTGTGCCCTTGGTGACAGTGCCCATGATGACAGTATTCATGGTGACAGTGCTCACGGTGATAGTGCCCATGGTGACAGTGCACATGGTGGTAGTGCACATGGTGGCAGTGAAAAATGGTGACAGTTCCCATGCTGACAGTTCTCAATGTGACAATGCACATGGGTACAACTGATGCTGACACTGCTCATGGTAGCTGTACCCGTGGTTACAGTGCTCACAATGATAGTGCCCATGGTGGCAGTGCTCATGGTGACACTGCCCATGATGACAGTGCCCATGGTGAAAGTTCCCACAGCGCCATTGCCTATGATGACAGTGCTCATGGTAACATTGCCCATGGTGTCAGTGACCATGGTGAGAGTGCTCACACTGATAGTGCCCATGGTGACAGGGCTCATGGTGCTGGTCCGCATTGTGCCAGTACCCATGGCAACAGTGCTCATGGTGACACTGACCACAGTGAGAGTGCTCACTGTGATAGAGCTCACGGTAATAGTGCTCATGGTGTCAGTGCAAATGGTGACAATACCCATGGTGACAGTACTCATGTTGAAAATACCCATGGTGGCAGTTCTCATAGCGACGGATCTCATGGTGACAGTGCTCATAATAGCAGTGCCAAGGTGCCAGTGCTCGTGGTGACAATGCTAATGGTGACAGTGTTCTTGGTGGCAGTCCCCATTGGGACAGTACTGATGGTGACACTGTGCATTGTTACAGTGCCCATGTAACCGTGCTCACGGTGATAGTGAACATTGTGACAGTGCCCATGGTGGTAGTTCACCTGGTGACAGTGCTAAATAGTGACAGTGCACATGCTGACAGTGCTCACGGTGATAGTGCCCATGGTGACAGTGCACACGGTGATAATGGGCATTGTTACAGAGTTCATGGTGACAGAGCACACGGTGGCAGTGGCCATGGAGACCGTGCCCACAATGACAGTGCCCATGGTGACAGTGCCGACAGTGACAGTGCCTATGGTGACACTTCTCACGGTGACAGTGCCCATGTGGACATTTAGCATGGTGAGATTTCTCATGTTGATAGTGCCTGTTTTGACAGTGCTCACTGTGACGATTCCCATGGTGCCAGTACCCATAACGACATTCCACACAGTTACATTTCTCATGGTGAAAGTGGCTATGGTGATATTACCCATGGTGTCACTGCATATGGTGGTAGTGCAAAATGGTGACAGTGCCCATGGTGATATTGCTCATGGTGACTTTGCTTACAGTGATAGTCCTTACAGTGACAGTGCACATGATGAACCTGCACACAGTGACAGTGTTCATGGTGACAGTGTTCATGGTGATAGTTCTCATGGTGAGAGTGTCCATGGTGACAGTGACCATAGTCACAACTCTCACGGTGTAGTGCTCACAGTGACAGTGCCCATGGTGACAATACACAGGGTGACAGTATTCATGGTTATATTGCCCATGGTGAGAGTGCCCATGTTCACAACTCTCACGGCGATACCACCAATGGTGACAATACCAAGGGTGACCGAGCTCACGGAAAATGTGCTCATGGTGACAGTGACCACGGTGACTGTTCTCACGGTGATAGTGCCCAGTGTGACTGTGTTCATGGTGACCATCCGCATTGAAGCTGTTCCCGTGGTGACAGTGCTCAAGGTGATAGTGCTCACGGTGATAGTTCTCACGTTGACAGTGCCCAAGGTGACAATACCCACGGTGACACTAATCATGGTGATAGTGCCCATGGTGGCTGTTCTCATATTGGCAGTTCTTGTGACAGTGCTCATGGTGGCAGTGATCATGGTGACAGTGCTCTTGGTGACAGTGATCGTGGTGGAAGTGCGCATGGTGAGACTACCGATGGTGACACTGCCCATGGTGACCGTGCACATGGTCATGGTGCATCTGGTGGCAGTGCAAAATAGTGAGAGTGCCCATGGTGATAGTGCCCATGGTGAGAATGCCCATGGTTCCAGTGCTCATGGTGACAGTGCCCATTTTGACAGTGCCCCTGGTGACAGTGCTCACCGTGAGAGTGCCCATGGTGTCTGTGCCCATGGTGACAGTTCTTATCATGAGAGTGTTCACGGTAGCAGTGTTCATGGTAATAGTGCTCACGGAGGCATTGCCCACAATGAGAGTGCCCATGGTGAGAATACTGACTGTGACAGTGCCCATGATGACTTTTCTCTCTGTGACAGTGCCCTTGGGGACAGTTAGCCTGGTGAGATTTCTCACAGTGATAGTGCACATTGTTTCAGTGCTAATAGTGAAAAGACCCATGGCGCCAGTGCCCATCATGGCATTGCTCACGGTGATAGTTCTCACGGTGACAGTGCCCATGGTGATATTACCCATGGTGACAGTACTCAGTGATCAAGTGCTCATGGTGACAGTGCCCATGGTGACATTGCTCATAG